>NW_022688484.1:44450-46130 GCF_011630105.1 Anneissia japonica | reverse complement strand
GGCCTATATATATAATATATATATGCAATCATTACATTATACTACTGTATTGTATAATTTGAGTCATGACATAATTTATGCTACTTAATTACAATCCAGATATTGTGGCATGTACATCTGACGAAATATGCGAGAAAGAATGCGGAAGCACTTCAGGTTGTTCAAATTTAGCTTACCCACTTCTAGTGATGGAAGTCATGCCAAAAGGTAAGAAGAAATATTGGAAGTAATATTAGAAATATTATAGGCCTAAATATCATTAATATTATAAAAAATTATGATATTGGTAATATTGTGCACGAAAATTGGATTAGATTCATTCGGCGAGAAAACTAAAAATAACTCATGAAAGTCGGAAAGGCATATTTCTAATGCTGTCCTTCTAGTGGTGATTGGGCTGTACCGGTACACCAAGAGACAATTTTCCGAATAGTGTAGGCCTACTGCGTTCTTTAACGTGCACATAGGCCGCATTGTAACTCTAATTTTGATGTGAGCATAGGCCGCTTTCTCTTCGTTTCTGTGAAGGTCACTAACTATTACCATTTTACTTTAAGAACACCTCAGGAATTCAGGAATTAAAATTACATTTTACTTGAAAACAAAACAGATACAAAGAACAGATAAATGATTAAGAACAAAACATGCCATTAATTCCTGGGTAACCCAAAAAAGGTTTGCAATATATAAAACTTATTTCCATTGGGTCCTTAAACAAATTATTAACATTTTTACCACGTAAAAAACATAAAACAGTGAACAATAAAATACCTAAATTGACTAATATGTAAAATATAAAGGACACGAAAAAAAGTGATAAGAAAAAGTGAAAATACATTCTTATTTCAAACATTGCACTTCATGAACTTTGACCATAAACCAGGTTTCCATAAAATCGCTACAGTGTTTTCACCGCAATCGTTGATCTGAACAGCTGTTCCCCGACACGATCGGGAAGGCTCCCCGATTCTACAGACCATCAGCGTCCCGAAAGGAGTTGACGATATCGTGTAGCGATTTTATGGATACACGCTTGTGGAAGCGTTTTGCTTATGCTTATTTACCGCCTACAGGTTTAAGAGGACTGATGTTAGCTGTGATGCTATCTGCACTAATGAGTTCATTGACCTCAATCTTCAATAGCGGCAGCACCATCTTTACGATGGATATTTGGAGAAACCTTCGAAAGTTTCCGAGTGAATCTGAAATGAACCAACTACCAATCAGCCAGAAAAAGAAATACGAGTTAGAGTTAATGATCGTAGGCAGGTGAGAGAGACAATTGAAGCATATGGAATATATATAAAACACAATATATCAGTATTAAAAGTGATATCAATAATTTTATATAGTATCTGTATATATGATATATGTATGTTACTATATTAATATATGATAATGTATATAATGTATAATAGGCTTATTGTAAGAATTTTTATATTTATATACATATATATTAGGCTATAAATAGGCCTCCGCCTATATATATATATATATATATAGGCGGAGGCCTATTTATAGCCTAATATATATGTATATAAATATAAAAATTCTTACAATAAGCCTATTATACATTATATACATTATCATATATTAATATAGTAACATACATATATCATATATACAGATACTATATAAAATTATTGATATCACTTTTAATACTGATATATTGTGTTTTAT
>NW_022688484.1:42304-44002 GCF_011630105.1 Anneissia japonica | reverse complement strand
TTTTTGTTTTTTTGTTTTGTTTTTTTTTCAGTTTATTACAAAATGTGTGATCTAATCATCTTACTTATTTATTCAACTATATTTTAAGTGGGTATCCCTTTCAGCATTGCTCATATGAAGAGGCCCACTTAGACAAATCAACGACAAAACAGTATAAAAGTAAAGACAAAAGATCGATATAAAACACGAGATAAAAGCAGTAGGATCAGGCAAAAGGGGAAAGCGGAGAGAAGAGCTAATTCCGGTATTGAGGATGCGAGATTTGAGTTTGAGTTTGAATATTTGGAAAGAGGTGGTGTTTTTAATGGAAATGGAAAGACTATTGAGAATTGCTGGAGCTTGGTAGCTGAAGCTACTTTTAAAGATTTCGAGTCAGGGATGGGGTACTTGTAGTTGACCGCGTGTCGTGGCACGGTTGTCATGGAACGGAAAGGAGGTTCATTATGAGATTGTTTACCGTTAGACCACAGCCTATACGATATAGGTCTAGATCTAGATACTTTCTCTCAAACAACTGACTATATCGTGTATATTTCCTTTCAGAGTGTTTATGGCAGTACTCATCCTTGTGAGTGTGGCTTGGATACCCGTAGTACAAAATTCGCAAGGAGGTCAGCTCTTCATCTACATCCAAGAGATCAGTGCGTATCTGTCACCGCCGATCGCGGCGATCTTCTTACTTGCTATACTGTGGCACAGAATAACCGAACCAGTAAGTCGACTATTGTTTATTTTTATTTTTTATTTTATTTAATTTTTGTTAAAATTTCATTCAAATTTGGAATTAGAAATTGAGGCTAGGCCCATGGGGGCCCATGAGGACCCGTGACGGCCATAATACGGCGCCAGTAACTTTCACGAGAGCGATAGTCTAATTAAAATCAAACGTTGGCCGGACATTCAAACATTAACAATAATTAATAACATTTTCATTAAGAATTATAATAATAATAATTGAATAATGATTAAATTTATAATGAGAATAATGATCATTTCTATGATTCTTATAAAATAATATAATCTGAGCGTTTGGCCGATTGGTATATGGTTCTTTCCGCTTGCAGGGTCCGGGTTAGCGACCGAGTATTAAATTTGGGTCTTTTATAAACTTTTAGCGCCTCAAATTACCCTTTAAGGAGAGTTACTTTAATTCGGATGGCGCTGCACTGCGGCCAAAATTTCCACAGCGTATTACAAATAAAAATTATTATTATTATTATTATTATTATTATTATTATTATTATTATTATTATTATTATTATTTTAAAAATTAATGATAATAGGCTTAATGGTGCTAATAAAAATAATAAAAGTTTTTATGATTCTGTATTAATACTAATAAAATGAATAAAAACATTTTCAAGGTAATAATCTTATCTGTGCACTTAGAAAAATTAATAGTTTAGAGGCTTGAAATAATGTAAATATGCAATATAAAATCATCATCTTCTTTCAGGCTGCATTTTGGGCTTTGATGGTGAGCCTGTTTATCGGCTTGTTTCGCATGACATTGGACTTCATTTTTCCTGACAGTGAATGCGGCGGGGAGGACACCAGACCCGTATGGGTTCAGAATATGCTGTTCCACTACATGTACTTTGCTCTTTTACTGTTCTGGCTTACAGTATTGGTAGCTGTAGTTGTCAGTCTAAAGACAGAACCGATTCCGATGGAGAAGGTAATGACCGAGCAAATCAA
>NW_022688484.1:40281-40885 GCF_011630105.1 Anneissia japonica | reverse complement strand
GACAAGCAAGAGGAACAAAAACTAAACCATAGCGACGAAATCAATGACGGTGAATCGACTGATGACATCATCCAGGAAAAGATATTTAAAAAAGACAAAGAACCAATAGTAAACGAAAGTAAAGAAGATGGTATGCAAATTAATCACCTGAAACCTTACACATTTATTGATTTTGGTATAAAAAAGATATAGTGCTAATAATGATAATAAAAGTTCTTGATAGACTAAAACGCCTATTTATATATAAAATAATAATATTTAATACTGTACTACTACTATAGCAATGCTGACAAGAATTGAGTCATATCGTCTGCGACTGCAACGTGAATAATATGATAATATGCTGCCGTTACCATATGAAAATAGGTCAATTACAGGGGCGGTGCCAGCGGTGGGGGGATCAAAGGGATAAAATATTCCCTCGACAGGCCTAAAATCCCCTCGTCCGACGAAAACATTAATCTGTCTAAAATAACATCCGAATAACTTTATTTTGATTGCCAATCTACTAGCCATAAAAACTCTCCCCTTTAATCCAAAAATTTTATTCCGGAAACTGACCGCGGCTAGTCCACCCCTTGGTTCAGAGCCCCCTGTCGAACTT
>NW_022688484.1:36945-40254 GCF_011630105.1 Anneissia japonica | reverse complement strand
TCTGGAGCCACCACTAGGCCTATGCCGTGTTTCCGTCCGTGAACAATTCATGTTTCTTGGGCCCTAACCTTACGGTGTCTCATTTAATATTTTTACTTCATGCTGTCATTCTAATTTTTGTTTCCAGCTGCTCATTTTTCTATGCTCATTCCATAACTCACTTGTCTTTGGTGAAAAGGGAGCAATTATCCTTCCTTGGGTTTATAGCCTCTCTATCCAAACAAACAAACATGTGTAAATATAAAAATTAGAATAACGCATTTCCCCCTCTTCTTTTTTTTAATAATAATTATCTTAAATATTTAAAAAATGGAATGAACACATTGTGCCATAAAATTGAGAGATATACATCATGGCAACAATAATAATTGTACAACAATAATTAAGGAACAATAATGTTATTATTTATTTCTACAGTAAATTTTAATTAATATGCAACTATTTCATGTATTAGCCTATTTTTATTAATTTATTTGCTTATTTATATTTTTCTTTAATATTTTTCTGGGAGAGCGTGAGTTAAGGCATTTGTGTTTCATTTTTGCTTTCTCCTTTTTCATTTCAATTATGCATACATTGATTTGTTTAATTTAATTAGTCCTACATAATTATTTCGACCGTATGTTATAATACCAAAGTTGTTTTTCTTTAACGATGATTACAATGAAATGAAATGAATTAAACTTAATTCCAGGTAATGTAGAATTTGTCAAGTCTAGCCGGTGGCGCAAATTCTACGACTGGTTCTGTGGATTTTCATCAAACGAAGACAACCACCTAACAGATGAGATGCAGAAACAACGGGAACAAGTAACGCGCGAGAAAATCTACCAGAAGCAACGCGACAAACGAATATTGAATTTATTCCTGGTATTTAATCTTGGTATGGGGATTTTTTTAATCGCTTGGTTTGCGTGACTTTTTAGTTGCATGTATTTACTATACTACCGTAAATCCTCAAAAAAGCGCCGCGGCGCTTATAACATTTTGGATGCTTCAGTGCGGCGTTTATTCAAGAGCGGCGCTTGTTAAACAGGCTCTGGTTCTGGTGGGTAAAGCCGAACTCCCAAAGACTCCTAAGGACTCCAAAAGTGTAGAAGTATAACAGGAGGGGTAGAAATAGTGTCGAATTTCAATATTATTATGACGACGACTATATACATCTTTCTGATATAAGTTGATAAATTGGTAATTTTGAAATTTGTACTTTGTGGTCATTATTGTTGGTGTTATGGTGACAGAAGAGTGACCAGAACACCGAAATACTTTTAGTCTCACGAGTACAGCTGAGTAGTTATAGCTATTGTTCAACAAATGTCTATTTCGTAAAGTTCTGTCAAATATCAAATGTTATGTTACAATATTATTAATATGCACATATTTGGGTGTAACATCATACCCCATACTACAAACAAATTAAACTTAAACACCTTTATTTATGTCAAACTTTAATTAAGTAAAATCTCGAGGTCTTTAGAATACGGGTTTCATGTAGGTCTACCTGTGGACATTCAAATGCAAATATAGGCCGATATATTACTGTATATGCATATGATATGTGTTTGTGTAATTGAAATGTATTAATAGCGGGCTGGTAAAACGGACAGTGAGATTTTCTCTACAAAGGGCCCTGGATGGATCAACCGTACATTGATGATTGTTTTACTTGTTATCCTCAGTGGCGTATCTAGGGGTGTACGAAAGCTTTCCCCCACCCCTCCACACACACACGCTGAAAATTTTCAAAAGAAATAAATTAACCTCAGTTAGTTAAAACCCTCATTATGTCACCTTATTTTTGCGAGCTAGCGCCCATTCACTTATTCATCTACCCCTCTCCAATCCCCACAGTTCATCTTCGCGACCCCAGCCCTTACGCACATTTCAAGACTCCTGATACGCCACTGCTTGTCCATTGTGCTCAAAACAAAATACACACACACACATATATATATATATATATATAATGTGATATACACACGTTTTCAACTCAATAGTTCAACAGTGATGAATTACATAATTATGTTTTAAAGCTATAACGTATTCAAGTATAGAAAATAGGCCTAATCAAATCAATATATTGTATTAAAATTTCGCTATTTTGGCTTTGGCATATTTTGTATTTTTAAAGTTTTCACCTGTATCCCGATTATTACTTCGTCTTGTTAATCTATTTTTGTATCAGTGGCGGATCCTGGAATTTGTAGTAGAGAAAGCTCAATAAGGGATACAAGGTCCTACCAACCTCAGTCCCAGCATGGTTGGGGCTGAGCTACGAATATTCATGATTATATGGCATCTCTAAATGGCCGGATAAATGGCACTCTCAGAAAAAACAATTTTATTTTTCTCTCCATTTTTAAATTTTATTTAGGGGGACTTGAGAAGGCTGGGAGTCTGAATTGTCGCTGTATATCTTATTACTATGTTACGGGGGGTGACGGCACAGGGCCGCTTTCAGAGAACAATAAATCCCCGTCAAGGGGAAGAAGAAAATTAAGATTGTCAGTGTGCCACGTCCAGGCATCCAGAGAGGAAAATTAGTTATCTTTGCTTCAAACATATGATGAGGGCCTGCAATGGGTGTAGACGACCTGTCTGTCGGGGACCTTTGACCCCTTATCGGGAAATCTTTGACGCCGCCATGGACATACACAGAACATGCACTGTAAACGACCAATTTTTATTGTTTATTTTACTTTTTTTTTGGTAGATTGAAGGGATGCTTTTTCGAGTAAAAACCTCCCTCAAAAGAGACCTTATTGTAGTTCTTATATGATACCATGTTGTAAATACAGTAGGCCTATCCGAGTTAGTGTACGTTAATATTAATAATATCTTGTAATATCGGCTGTTTAAGTTTCTCGATGATACAAAAACATCAAATCACGTTGTAATATGTACTCTTGATTAAGCACTTTGACGTATATTAAAAATAGAATTTATCCCCACCAAAAAAAACGCACTCTAGAAACATGCACACGTAGTATGAGTTCATCAAAGTATACCGACATCCATTCGTGCCCAATCCAACGTGCCAGTTGTCTGACGAAGTAATAGATGTCAATGTTAATGTTAAGTTTTTGATTTAATCACTATTAAATATTTACTGGAAGAATGTAAACATTCACCAATTTGTATACAGAGAGCAGTTTAGTGGGCAAGCAACAGAACAATTACCAAATAACAATTAGGCATATGGTTTTCAAGCAAATTAATAACGAGAAAACACGACAAATATACATTATGCAACATTCACATTTATTAGAGGAATAAACCATAAACCATTTTGTGTATACTGTATATATA
>NW_022688484.1:5321-36749 GCF_011630105.1 Anneissia japonica | reverse complement strand
TTAACTTAAAAGAGAGATCTGCAAGAGTTAAAAAAATGCTGCCTCAAACTTGGGCCCCTTGCTTATATGCGTACACCTTAACCAACTAATTGTATAATATATATAAACAAATACTAACACTTCAACCTGACCTAAATTGGGATACATAGTGCAACACTAAAATGAGAGACATTACTGCAACTATAAGTAAAACGCCAAATGAACGAATGATAAATAATATAAACGCACATACAACAACACACTAACTGTTTACAATATTAAAAAACGCATTTATCTTAAACAAATTAAATATATGAAAATATATCACCACAACTAAAGTAGGAATATTATTATGGTTAAATCTACGCTCTTCTATTTTCCTCTTCTACATTACAAGGGATTAATTAAAACAGATTCCCTGGCCAGATACATAAATAATGAATTTATTTGAAAATAAATATTGAATGGGAAACATCAGTGTAAAGTAATACATTAATATAACTTTTCTGGTCATCCACTGAAATATCAGATATTTAAGTAATACAACAGTTTATTTGTTTAACCATCATAAATTGTTTGGAAAGTCAAGTTATTGGTCTTTCTGGTGGTATTTATTAGAAAGGGAAGCATGGTATATGCCGCTGTTGAATAATTCCAAGAGAATGTGAACACATAATCCACTCCTGTATTGCTACAACAATAAAGAGCGACTAGTAATTATTCAGATAGCCTCCAAATATAAACAGCGTTTTACTTTGAGCAGTAATTGGATATAGTAGTGTCAGCTAAGTTTGGACGATTATATATAGCCTCGACTTACTATGGGGTAAAACTGTAGTCTGAACACAGGTATTATGCCCATGTTAGGCAAAAAATAATTTTAAAGGTGTGTTATTGAATGGTGGGACCCCAATCTTCACCCATACTACACAAATGTAAAAAAAGTCTTGAAAATGTTCTAATAAAGAATGAAACGTAGAATCAATTATGGCCTCATGTCTGTCATTTTTCAGAATCACCATACTAGTATTCTATTTGCGAATAATCAGTGGATCCTTTGGTTTTAAACAATTTCAGATATTCATACTTTGATGGTAATTTATATATTCTGATAAAATAATTAAAAATTTATAAATGCATAAAAATCACTTTCACTATACTGTAATTGAATTCAGTATTTTTTATAAAAAGGAAAAGAATTAGGCTGGAAAGCTTATTATTAAATCTGGCAAATTTCATATTCCAATAACACATTCATGCTTAACTATAGCAAAAACTTTTTTTTTTTGCACTGTGCTTTAGTAAATACCCAATAATACTATAATAAACTTGGCACAGTATTTTCATACTGATGTCGTATAAATATTGATCTGTTAAACTCTAATTACACTATCAAATGTTATGCGGGAAATACTTTTGATATGCCCATATAAGGATGTCATATTACATCATCATGAACTTATGGGTGTGATATGGCAACATCATGCCCACATATAGGCAAATCACAGATATCTACTACAGAATACTTGATAGTGTAAATAGGTAGCCAGAAGTGCTGCCCGAAAAAAAAAATGCAGAAGCAAATAGATTATATACGCCGTAATGAATTATTTACTCTAAGTTACATACTAATTAATAATAATAATAAAGCTACAGGTAGACCGTATTTAACCGGGTACTCACTGCAGCATACGACGACCGTCGACAGGCAAATTCAACTCGCTCCCTGTGAGCGTTAGACGGTGCGACACCGTCTGGTGTATGTTGGTGGCAGTCTGAACGGATCGTCATTAAAAAAGATCCATTATGTGTGCGTCGTGGCATTGCATTCTCCATAGAATTGAGTTGGCCAACGGCCGTTGGGCACAGTGAGGGCCCGGCTTTACTTCTAAACAGTATATTTTCTTTGTCGTTCACTACATCGAGTAACATTTGCAGACTAGGGGTGGTATCCGACATTTTGTAGGTACGCATAATCTATTGGGGTGCAATATATCAAGTAGGGCTTTCCACTAAACATCTCCAAGTGTCACCTGCTCATTGGGAATAGTAAAAATCATACACAATAATGCGTCATGCATTCGCTTTTTGGTGAGGGTTCCTAGTAACGCATTACCATTCAGTATACACCAAGTACATTCAACATAGAAAATCTGCATTCTATTGGTTTTAATACATTTTGGGTAGAGAGAGACAAACACAGATAAAATGCACAAAACACAAAATAGAGAGTGCAGGATTTCGAACCCACGACCTTTTATGGATGAGAGGTCAAAACGTTACCGCTGCTACAAATTGTTCGAATAGTTAGTATGCACACCGAGCTCCATTGTACACTTACTAGGTTACATGGCACAATTTGGTAGATATGTAGGCTTTTTTGTGTGCATCTCACGAAAATAGGGAATATTTGTGGAATGGCAAAGTAAACTGTAAATACACACTTTCCAATGCAGCGTTTTTTTTTAACCAATTTAAATAAGGGAGATAGACGTAGTTAATATAAAATTCTATTGAATAAAAAAAATACAAATTAAATTAGCATAACAAAGCAAAATAAATATTGATCCCTATATGTATAATGTTAGTTTGTGTCTGCTATCAAGATGACTCCATCATTACATCACAAGAGATAACGATAAGACAAACTGACAAAAACAGTACCGATGATGATATACTGAAAGTTGACTGATTGAGAAATTACAGCCACTAAGCAACCCGATTCATTTTCAGTTGCTTTATTCTTTTATCCATCAACATCTTGAACAAGAGCATCATCATCTTCTGAAAAAAAAAAATGAATGTGGTTATCATATGGTGTAATGCATGATATATGGGATGAATTCTCATTTTTTAATGTTTTGCTTCAAATTTGTTTTGTGTTTTGTTGGTGGAAAGCTGGTTGATGCACTCTCTTTCATAGCCAGAGCTGGAAAAAGTTTGAGACTGTGACAGACAGTCAAAAACATTTTACATTTCTTCTGGGGCATTTGAAGGGGGAGGGGGTGTGAAAAAAGTCACTACCCTATTTGTTCTTTCTTTGCTTGTGCCAAACTTATAACCCTACACAGACAATTTTCATAGCACAAAAAAATGTCTTTCGCGGCCTGTTTTTAGCAGTTAACCCCAACGCTGCCGATTTCGCATAAATGTGAACACCGCCCCGTTGCTGTGCACACCAGTTTTGTTTTACGCAAATTGAATTAAGCAAATAGATATTTAACTCACCATCTTGTTCAGCTGTCCACAGGGTTAGGTTATCGCGTAAAAGCTGCATGATCAGCGTCGAGTCCTTAAAAGTACTTTCTCGGTTATCGTTTAGTTCATCTATAGCTTCGTCAAATGCCTTCTTAGCCAGGTTACATGCTCTGTCAGGCTTGTTCAGTATTTCATAATAGAACACCGAGAAATTCAACGCCAGACCTAGACGGATGGGATGAGCGGATGACAGTCGCCCCTCAGTCTCATCTGCCTTATCCATCGCTGCTTTGTAAGCCAGCAAACTCTTTTCTGTGTATTCGCTTCTGCTGTCGACCGGTTTAAACTCAGCTAGGTATCGGAGATAATCACCTTTCCTGGTGAAATAGAAAAAAAATAATAATAATATATATATATATATATCATAAATAATAATAATATATATATATATATCATAAACAATAATAAAGTTTTAACAAATTTAAATGTAAAATAAATAATTGGCCATTTTGAATTTACGGGTATTTATTTATTTTTGGGTAGGGTTTGAGATTTTGGTTGGTTTTTTTTAGGCTTTTAATGTATAATTAATAGTGTTTGCAATTCAGGTTTAAGTTATCTATATGTTTGTACTGTGTATGAAAGTTAGAGTTAAAGAGGCACGTTCTCCTCTTTTATTTTGCATATTTAATGTTTGTACGACTGAAAGGAATAAAATAAACAAATAAATAAATAAATAATGATTATAATAAACAATGACAATGATTTTCTCCTTGTGCTTTATCCACTCTCACAAATTTTCTTTGGCAAACAAAAAACTGTTGTATGCCCATACTGTACATAGTCATGATGTGCCTATAATATGGTAATGACGTGATGTCATCATGAATATGGTAATGACGTGATGTCATTATGATCATATTTAGGCATGTCACATCACAATTTGATAGCCTGGATGTTCTTGGAATTAAATGAACTGAGAATAAAACTGAAAGTACTTCCAGTTTCAATAAACATTTACTGTTTGATACAAAGGTTATATTTCTTTTTAAAATTTACCAAGTGTGTAGGCCTGAGTAAAATATCAAGATAGGTAGTAAAATATAAATACAATGGAACCACTCCTTTGGGACACCCCTATTGAGGGTACGCTTTTTTAAGTATTAACCGATAGAAAGTATATCATTTAACTCTACAGCCAACCCCTATTCAGTGAACACCCCCATTAACAGTGACACTTTTTTTTCTCCCAAATTGCCCCCTTAAAAGGGTTCTAATGTAGACAACAAAATACTACAATATTTTAAACAACTGAGCCAAAATGCTTAAATTTGTAAAAAAAAAAAAAGCATTATAGTAATTTCCAATGTACTACTTATTCTGAATAAAAATATTGATATCATTTTGTACTTTATATATATTATACAATACAGTAAATAATTTCATTGAATACAACATATAAAGTAGTAAAACTATTGTTGTTATGTTAATTATCATCAGTAGGTACGCTTCTTCAGGTTTTTGTTTGTTTTACAGAGTCAATGTGCACTGAAAATGTAAACTATTGTATTATCATCATCACATCATTATCATTATAATTATTGTTATGTTCTTTACTATTTTTATTACCAAAATTAAATTTTCTTGTATATTCTTCAGTGAATATTAACTTCAAAACAATATTTAGTGGAGATACGATGAGAAACGGCCAAGTGGGACTCCAGCTTCCTTGTTATATTTTGTGATAGATACGAACAATGGTAATGTCAAGGCTAGGTTACATAGTGTAATGCTGTAGGAAACCATATTTATTACACTGGATATTGAACACTAGATGGAAGTTTATTACTACTAGAAACATTGGCTGGATATGTTTAATAAGCTGGTCTAATTGGGTGTGAGCCTTACCTCAGTGTCTTATATTTAGAAACTGGTGTAATTGTGAATGTGCAATCTTTTGTAACGCACTGTTTTAATTTTAAGTATGCTTTGTGTTTGTAAACTGGTCTAAAAATGAATGAACCCTGCCTCGTGGCCTGGTCTTCACAAGTGGTTTGGGCATTGAGATGAAAAAAAGGATAGAGGGATAAAAAAATATGAATTATTGTGGACGAATAAGCATTTACATAGATCTAAATACCTAAAAATTTATAGGTTTCCACCAGACATCATTTCACGCCTGGTCAATCGAACTCCTGCAAGCAAAGTGGCCACATACCTGCATAGGACTTGCTACTAGGGCGATTTTTGTTTAAGTGATACAGTAAAATAGTTGTGATTATATTTTATACTTCAAATAAATACTGTAGCTTAAGTGGGGTCACCCCACAAGAGAGTGGCCACTCAAACCCAACAGGGGTTTGCCTCAGTCTATCAGATGACCATGCTGTGGTAATTTATTGCTACTTACATTTTCAAATAAAATACGGCAGATTCATTTTCGCTTTCTTCAACAGATGGAATGAGATACTTGTCAAGCAAATCCAGAACTTCAGAACATGTTTCATGTAACTCCTTCTCAATCTTAAGAATAAAAAAATTAATGAGCATGACAATCATAAATGTATTTTTTTTATTATTATTTTCATTGAATCATTTCTTTATATGTAACTTTTTCCATTTTATTTTTTAGTTGAAAGCTAAAATTAAAGATATTAATATGTAAAATGTACAGTAAGCAATATATTAATATTTTTCTGTATACGGAATTGAATGGCCTGAATGGCAATGCACAGTACAACCATAATGTTGGCGCTGGTTCTAACTGCACTCTCGTCTATGGTTCTGGTGGTGGAACAACTCTTCTCGTAAAAGGATTACAGAACGTAGGCCCAGTGAACACAATTTGGCTCATGTGCACTTTAAAGAACCAAGTAAATCTTTTGAGACAAGTACTGTAAGGGGTGTCTGGTACATTCAGGCCCTGTTGTGGACAGATGAGAGTGGTTTACTGGGTAGCTCAGACACCAAGAGACCCTTTGGGGAGGAGCAAGGAGTTACTATTCACACCTTAAGCGCTTTGTTGAGACCTAGGTATAAAGTGCCATATAAAGGCAACTACAGTACATTACATTACATACCTGCTTAAGGTAATTTTTTGTAACTTCAACTTTTGATTCGTCGTCGGCCTTCATTCCTATGCTACTTATAATTCGCCATGCCGAGCGCTTAGCTCCAATCACATTCTTGTAAGCTACAGATAGAAGGTTTCGTTCCTCTTCAGTCAGTTTCTTATTTAATTCCACCAGTTCCTTCATATAAGAAACCATTGCTGTAAAATAAATTATAAAAACACAGATTAATCTTATAAAGCAAGATATTTGAAAGATGCACTGTCTGCCAAAAACAAATTGAAAAATCTTCAGAAATTCAATTAAAAAAATATTAAATACTTCATGTAAAAAAGATTAAAAATTATTATCAGAAACTGATTTTCAAAATAGTTTTAGTTGATTAACAGAAATATTTACTACAATAATCTATAAATTGAATACCAGCCAATATTATAGGGTCTAAAATAAAAAGGAATACAGGTAATGTATTATAAATGTCTGTTAATGGAGAATTTTTTTTTTCCCATTCAAATTTTTTAGCAGATTTTGCCAAAAATTGGGCTTTGACCTAGGCATAATCTGAATAACAATATATAACCAATGTTTTAAGCAGTAGTTACGATTTTACAGTAGTATGGTGTACACAGTAGTTATGATAAATAAATAAAATAAAAATTAATGACATATACTATTCAAAACACATCTTTTTAATTTATATTTGCTTTAATAACTCAGGATTTTTATTTCTAATTTATAGTGCATTGAGGTTTTTAGCTCAATCAAGATCAAATTATAATATTATTATTATTATCATTATTATTAATTATTAATACAGTCAAACCTGCCTAAGTCGACATTGCCTAAGTCAAATTAATTTTGAAGTTGCACTTATTTTGCATGTCAAATTGTTGTGTTTTCATTTAATTTAACAATCTGTAAGTTGAATTTCATCTAAGTCGAACAATTTTTTAATGGCATTTTGGATTCGACTTACAGTACAGTACAGTCGGCAAGTTCAACTGTAATTTAATAAATTGTCCACAAGGACTAGCCTTTAGGTAGTAGTAAGGCTTAGTACTTAGTACAGCTACTAGTTACTAGGTAGTACTATCTACTACTTTCAGTGTACACACAAAAGTCAAACTCAGAATTAGGCCTAGGCCTAGCTACTGTAGGCTTGGGCACCTAAACAAGCTACAGTATGGAGGCCTAAGCCTGTAGAGTAAAAATGTTTTAAAAATGATGCCTAAAAAATGTTTATGGTACTTAGTAGGGTGGAGTACTAAAAAGCAGACAGCACACAGTCAGTACACTAGCTCAATAACTAGAATGGTGATACCCACGATAGGCTTCACTGCCTGCAAGCGGAGCTAATTCATCTTTTTCTGCTGCCAGACTTTCTCTCCGCTCTGGCTCTAGTCTAGGCCTATACATTTTCAAAAAAATTCCGATGTAAGGCCTAGGCCCTAACCATGGAGTTATAAAATTGAAAATAATTATAACTCCATGCCCTAACCTAAGCAAAATCAAATGATCCCCAATTACTGGAGACTAGTTACTAGTAAGAGATAGTATAATATTAATGCATTTGCAAGTCTACAAACTCTTTTGTGAAACTATGACATATCATTTCCATTACAGTAGGTAGCCGACTCATCCGGTATCTCGTCGGTAATCTCGTCTAGGCCTAGGCATAGCTAGGCTAGCATTTTGCAGCCGCAAAGGTAGCGCAACAGCGAATCGAACACTGTATAAAACCAATCCTGCAGGAGGAAGTACTCAAGAAGCCTAGCCTAACCTAGCCTAGGCCCTAGTAGAAGAAATTGATCGCTGTCTTAAACAGTTCTTTACATTGACGCTACCTTCATATCTTTCAGATTGTTCGGAAAGTTTAGCTAGATATGTTAATTCTTCCTTCTCATCCATTTTTTGAATTCCTATATTCAAAATACCGCCCGTAAAAATCAAGTCGAAGTTCTGCAGATCGCATAAAAATGGCTGACCGATATGCAAATAGGTGATTATCTTCCAACCTTTCTAATGCAAATTTACCGCGGGGCGGCGCTCTCAGAACCATGAAGAAATGCGTAGTCTTTTCCTGTAATAAATAAAATAAGGCCTTTTTAAGTCATTTTGGCTTATTCGCTCAGAAAGTGTGCAAAGCGAATAAGCGATGACCAATTTCTGTTTTAAATTGATTTTTGACTAGTCGATTTGCGTCTAATATCAGTAAAAAAAATGTTAATCTAGAAAACCCGCAATACAGTATACAATTTTAAATTTAATTCAAAATCTGAATTCATTTCATTCATTCATTCATTTCATTATTCGACCAATACATTTACAAAAGGTACAGTACAACAAAAATTATCACATCAAACGTAATTTTCAATGACTCTCAATTTCCTTTACTACTAGTGTGCTGCTACACCTAGGCTGTGTTATATTTAAGAAAATTTCAGGCTCTAATTGTACATGCACTCAAAGCAAATTTACTCTCAGTTTTCGATCAATTAATTATAAATATAGTCAATCGTTCAATCAATCAAATAAACATAGGCCTATTTATCTGTTAAAAAGGATAATTAAACAATCTAATAGTAAAATCAAGATTCCGAGGTTCCATTAAACCTTATACATTTTCAGTCGTATTTACCCATCAATAATCAATCCATGTGGCCTATATTTGCTCCAAAATATGATAGTAAATTCAAGATTCCGCGATCCACTAAACTTTATACAGCGTAAATTACAGGTCGGCCTATAATTTCAGTTTCCATGGGGGAGTTTCAAATTGTGATAGTCGCTATGGCAATTCCGCCTCTCATCTCTCTCAATCTAAAGACACATACCTAACTGGGTAAACAATTCAAAAATCTAATTAAAATTTTGAATAGCTCATTTAAAAGAATCAAATAGCGTATTTATTAGAATAGACGCCCCGGGGCGTTTATTGTTGAGAAGGTTTTTTTTTTTTGTTTTGAGAGGGTTTTTTTTTTTTTGTTTTTTTTTTTTTTTGTATTGAGAGTGTGTATATTTGAGAGAGGCCGCGTTATCCGAGTGTGTAAAATGGGTACGTAGGCCTACATACTAAGTTAGACGTCCTTTAATTTCACTGTGGAATTACAACACATAATTACCGTCAAAATGTGTAAGCCTATTGTATGAGCATAAAGACTAGATCCCAACCAGAAAGTTAGAAAAATATAATTTTACTGCAGTAGAACATTAACAGTAAAATTAGGGGGCTTCTTGGATACTTACTTATCCATTTTACACCAAACAAATTAACTACCTCCCTCGAATAAACGCCCCCTCAAACACCCTTCTCAACAATGAAACGTCCCTGGTGTTTAATCGAATAAATACAGTACAGTACGGTATACATATTAAGAATTTCAAATAATATTTGACTTTTAAATAGGCCTAAATATTCTATATTATTTTAGATCTATAGCCTGCATCTCTGAAAAACTACTGGCTGACCTCTGACAATCCTTTTCTTCACCATTGCTATTATACTTTTGTAATGCATGGTTTTGTTTTAAATTTGTTTTAGTCTTGCTCTTGTTTTTGTTGTTACCGGTACTTTTAGCTATCCAAATATAAAACCTTTACGGTCAACCTGAATTATCGTTCATTGTCGTACTGAGAAAGACCATTAGGCCTATATGTTAAAATGAAAAAAAAAACCAGTATATAATCAGTGGTGGTGCGCTTCCCAGCGCCACACCCGCTTTATTAAAAATGTCAGAAGCAAAACAAATATGCAATTCTTAAATATTGTCATAAAATATTTCCTAATCGGAGCTCAAGGTGAAAAGAGTCCTCGAAGGGAGGTGGGGATGGGGGTAATTATTTTAGGCTATTAATATTTACAGTATTATGAATATCGTTATATTGATATTCTTATACGCTTTGTTATAAATATTGTTATAAATATTTTTAAAACTTGTTAAGAAAAGTGACTATTTCAAAAGAATTTTCCTCGTTCCAAATTCAAGGATTCAACGTTGAGAATAGCTTGACAAGCGAGCGCCCTCATAAACATTCGTTGAAAGGTAATTAGGTACAGTACACAAAATAATGTAGTATGACGCATGCAGTAAATGTCAACATTTTCGACCAAAATACGGATGTTTGCATGGATTGAATGCAGACTTCTGAGCGGAAAAGCCAATAGAGTAGTAGTCTAAAGTTATGACGTAATAAACACACGTGCGTACAAACATGACATAATATAAGCATCATAAAGGTGACATAATTATATCGACAAACAGGAAGCAGAGGATAAACTACATCTTGGTATTTGTGTAGCAGGTACGCAAGTACAACGTATTATTCCAGCATACAACAAACAACAGTACTGTATTCATTTATTTATTAAACATATTTAGGCAAGATAACATATAGCATGTTTTCTCCTTGCAATATGGTAACGCTGTTTTCATTAATGGTCCTGGAAAGATAAAATACTATATACAACAAACAGAAAGACTACCACCAATATAATACTATTATAGCAGTGGTTCCCAATTAATTGTGTGTCCGCCAAGTCAAAAGATTACGCAGGGGTCCGCAAAAAAAAATTGGGGGTCCGCGAAAAATCTGGGGGTCCGCTAGATTGTTAGACCAATTTTTCATGATCCCTTTATTTTTCTTTTCTTACAGCAGTGTGATAAAAACATAGCCTAGGCCTATTGTATACTGTTATTCATAAGGTGTATTTTCAATAATGAAATACCTTTTAAATATACAGAGACTTCGTTCACTGTAAATTGTTTTAACTGGCATTATAGTTTAATTCCAATATTTTTGATGATCTGTTAATCTTTTATATTTGTTTTAATGTGAATAGACCTATATCAGATTTTACATGTTTAGTGTGTAGAATAGTAACAATCCACAGGTAATAGACTTATTGTTTGTAGGCCTATATGTGTTGTCTTATTAAATAAACTTAAAGAAAAGTACATTCAAATTTTGAGTCTGACAGTGTTTGTAGTGAGTTGATATACCTCTATCTGTAAAATTGAATTTCTAACCTCACTTTAGTTCGAATTCCAGGATTCACCACTGTTTAATGTTATATTTTGTGGCGAATCACCTTCTATCTATAATCTTATTGATGGAATATCAACCGTAGGCTAGTCGCCTTAAATTTTACAAAATTAAAAATATAGATGGGGGATAAAAGAAACTTACAGTATCAAAATCTAGAGCATGAGAGTGTCATTTCCGGATATCAAGTGCCGACATAACAATATTTCGTATCAGAGCCCCAACTGTGTTGGGGTTGAGGTACTTTCTATTTTGACATTTCAGGATGCGCGACTGTTTAGTGTTACTTTTGTGGCAAATCATCTTATATCGATACGGTATATAATCTTAGTAATGTAATAATATAATACTTAGACATGGGGGTCCGTGAAGACTTTTGACATATCGCGAGGGGTCCGCATATTCAAAAAGTATGGGAAACTGTGCTATATACAATAGTTAAAACAAGAATACAACCTAAAAAAAACAAAAACAAAAAACAAAAAAAAACATCATTAATTAATAAGAAGATACCTAAAACAACAATCATTTCCAATATTCATATTATTCAGTCAAAAACTAGGCATGATCGGTCATTTGAAATCTGCTCATCAATATGGGATGTAGGCCTATGCGGTATACACTTATAAGCATATGTTATATACATATACCCACATATTTTCAGCAGAAGATCCTGGGTTCGAATTTCACACTCGCAGATTACTCATCTTTAACGTTTTAAAATGTATCTATATATTTACAACATATGAAAATAGCGTTTGTAGCGGGATTCGAACTTGCAGCAGACCTATCGGTATAGGTGAAAATCTAATAGTGTGAGGGTATGAGTTAGTTGGTTAGTTGTATGAAAGAGAGTGCCCGGGGGTTAGATTTGCGCCTATACCGTGGCCTATGTATGATACTCGCTTTCAAACTGATTGTAGACTAGAATTGTAACAGATATTTTCCCGATTTGTTTGAGTTTGATAGCCCGGGTACATGCTGTTTTAATCAACGTGCTCCGACCGGCGCCAAATAATCGATGGCTGAACGCAATTAATCTCAATGATACAAACGCACACAAATCTTCATCATTCGCTTGCACTATTGCAAATTTAATTATTTATCTACATTATTTGATTTCTGGCAGTAAACCCAATTTCCTAATCGGCAGGTATGGACGTGAAATACTTCACTTGGATAGAGCGGTCCCTTGCAGGCCTACTTCAATTACATTAATCAGTCAGATAGGTTTAATACAGTACTTATCCATTCAATTCAATATTTACTTGCTCCAAAAGCTATCAGTGCGCTATTATCCGCTATACAAGAAATAAGATGCATTCCCAAGATTTTGCGTCACTGATGTCCGTTTTAGTCTAGATCATTGGCGTATCAAAGAGTCTTAAAATTGCTAGATACGCCACTGGTCTAGATATAAATAACCGGGCTTACAGTAAATCAATAGTAGTTTACTGTAGCGGATTCAAGGAAGGGGGTGGGGGCAGCCAACCCGCCGAAAGAAAATTATATTCAAATTTAAGCACGAGAGTGCCATTTACGGTGCCAAAGTAATTATATTTTTTAACTCAGCAGCACCATGGTTGAGTAGTTCCTCCCTGGGCTCCCACTATTTTGAATTCCTAGATCAGCTACGGGTTTATCTGCAGATAATTAAAATATTTTTCTCACTTTTATTGGAGGAAATTTTAACCAAATTAGCGATAATGCTTTACCCCACAACATTCTTAGTAAAAGTTGCCACCTGGTTCTAACATTGATAACTTGCCCTAATCTACAATTGGTAATCTTTGTCCCAGAACTGTTTATTTTCAATATACTTTCTCACCATGATACCACTTCACCCTGATTGGATAATTGCCTCATTTAACTAACTGCATATTAATTAGAATCTTTGGTAACTGATACTGTTATTTGTATCTTTGATGGTGCTTAAATGCTTAAATAAAAGCGAAACGTTGAATAAAATGTCCTTGTCAATTTTTGGAGTGACGTTCATACTAAAATGTGCCATATTGCACAAAATACAGTTATTCAACACTGACACATGTAGGTCTTTTTGGATATTATCTTGTTCTAACTAGGTTAATTACGCTATTGATCAAGAAAATTACCGTGATTATAGCACGCTCACTCATGCCAGATCACCGATTTTTGGATTCAAAGCCTAGCCTAATGGATGGAGTCAGTTGTATAAACTTACACATACACTCACAGGTACTTTGATGATTGTCTATTAGAATATTCAAATTAATCTCCAAAAATATTTTTAATTGCTTTACTAAGTTTAATCACGTAACGGCGCTCTTAGCTTGATCGTTGAACTCTGTTTCATAACGTGATGATAACGGCAGCTTTTCGTTTATTGTCAGTAACATTTTAATTTTGGAGAGATATTTTAATTACAGAACAGTGAATGTACTTTGTGAATGAGATTGATACCCAATACCAACTCACAAAAAAAATAATTAACGGTAGGCCTAATTGTATAATTATCCTATAATGTTGTAGTTAACTTGGCCTGCTTACCTCTATTTTTTTGCTTACTGCTTATTATTGTTTATTATTATCTTGCTTGGAGTGTCCTCAATCATTGTCTTACATGTATATAAGCGATTCATTGATGATGTTTCATTTGTACAGTGGATTGGATTGGATTGGATTGATTTATTCGGTGTAAACACCAAGGATAGCCCACGAAAGTCTAGAAGAAGACTTATTTCCAGTACTTCCTGGTGGTGATTGGACAGTACACCGGGAGACAATCCCCTACTCTTTTCCGAAGAGTGTACTGTGTTCTTTAACGTGCACAGGGCCATAAATGCACACGGGACCAACGGCTTAAACGTCTCTTCCGAAAGACGGTGCGCTATGTAACTTGTATTTCAGTCTCTAGCTGAAACACAAGGAGAGGTAGCGATGGGAATTGAACCGGGGACCTAGAGATCTCCCTGGTTCAGCGAACACACAGTGGCTATCACCAGATTAGCCGACTGAGCTAAGCTGCTCTCTCAGTCACCTGAAGAAGTTCACAGAAGCTTGCGCTAATAAATATTTGTTAGTCTATAAAGTGCTGCCTGTCATTTCACTGCGTATTACTATAGTTCAGACTAACACGGCTACCCCACTATTTCATGAAGTTAACTCATGATAATGATTATGCCTACATTGGCAATGGCGAATCTCACCATTCCAACAAAACGTTGAAAAAAGGGACTTTGTGGCGCGTATATGCCTTTCATATAACGTATATTTAAAATGGTTTTATTTTTCTATTTAATCTAATAATAGTAATGATAATAAAAAAATAATATTAATAATAACAATGATAATGACTTGGAATGATAATTATAATGATTAATTATTGTAATTATTATTAATTTTATCATCATTATATTATTATTATTATTATTATTAGGCCCTATTGTTATTATTATTATTATTATTATTATTATTATTATTATTATTATTATTATTATTATTATTATTATTTATTATTATTATTATTATTATTTATTATAAGTTTGCTTTATTTCTTTCCATCATCTTTATTTTGATTTTACCAATGGATTACATGTTCCGCTTGCGTCATACTGCTACATTTAATTTAGTAAGTCCGCATCCCCGATTACGTAGGAATTAAAATCTGTTTACACCGTACCATAATAATCACATAATAGCAATGCCAATGTTCACTTGCGGGATATTAATAACAACGCACATTGCACTGGCAGTAGGTTACTGTGTAAGCCAATTGAGGTAACTCTATTGGCAGATCCAATATTTTTAGCTGAGGTAGCATGAGTGGCAGTCAAGGACCTAAGGTCCACGGGAGGGGTGGTGTTGTGGGGGGGGGCGAGAGGATGGTGTTGGGTTGTTCCTTTACCGTAAATTACGTATTTAGAACTTCAAGAAAAGCGTCGGTAGTCTATTTACCTTTTTTTTTTCTTTTGCAGTATTTAAATAATTTGACACTCGGTTAGTGGCTGTTTGCTGCTGTCGAGAGGCGCCTGTCCATAACTTGCCACCTCTGAATTCTCCACTTAAAGCTAGCAAAGGCCCTCTGATGATTAACCAATAGGCCAAAATGGCTATGACATAGTGCATCCAATGAGGCTCCACTGACTGTTAGGGTCAAAAAGTTGTGAAATGAATGTTATTATTATATTGAAAATCATTACTACTATTTAATGCTGTTAAAAAACTTATGTATCATGATGAGGGCGCTCTTACATTAATTCTACTCCGTGAAAAAGGGGTTAATTTTATTAATTTTCTACGTTTGCTTTCTGTCTCTACAAAATATATAGAGACAGAAATATAATACATCTTTGAGTTGTAGACATATTATTATGAATCAATATTATATTAAATAACAATTAAATATAATTATAATATGGTTAGTTTATAGGATATTTACGGACTTATTAAAATGAATAATATTCTCGGTAGGCCTATTCTTTTTTCCGTGTTCTCAAGCACCTTCAAAAATTCTTATAAAATAGATATTGTGAGCGCTACACAAATTGTATTTATTATAATCATTTGTTATATAATAATGTATATTCATATAGGATTAAATAGTATTCCTGGCCACAACAATTAATTGGTACGATGTTTATGTTGAAACTAGCCCAATGCAGATTCATAAGTTAAGTGATCAAAATAATAATACGAGATCTCATCAAGTTGATTTGATCGTTCGTCTCAATTGACACGTTCTTAAAGTGGCATTTTTGTGAGTTTGTATCTTAGTTGCACGTAAAGTGCTTTCTAATTGTCAACACGTGACGTTTGTGTGTAAATAATGTTAGACGCGTCAACATATCCAATCTCAAGATGTAATTCTTAGGATATTTATATGTATAAGGATGAATAAATGTTGGCTTAAAAGCAATGATGGCGTCATATTGAGAGGTTGTCACTTTAAGTGCTACACGGATGTACGTACTTTAAGGCAGCCCTTTTGCCAGAATCCGTATTAATTAATTTAGTTTAGGTCGTAAGGCAATAGTAATGACAGACAGAAGACATAGCACGTGATTAGAATCGAAGTCCCGGTGGATAATAATAGTAGGCCTACTGTAATTGGAATAGCTCGCTATGTACATTCATCTGCAGAAGCTTTATAATCGGCAATACAATATTTATCAGTTTTGATCTCGAAATCACGTAAGCGGGAAAAATCATACGTATGACATTAACATTTTTATATGGCTTTTCTTATAATTTGAACACAGATTTGTGCAGACTGCGCAAGGGGGCAAATATAGTTATTGTGACATATACTATTAATGTCACAATAATTATATTGTTGTTGTGACATATACTATTAATGTGAAGAATAAAAATAACGTGGTTTACTTTTCATTATAAGTCAATTGTAATGTTATTATTATAACTCCACCGTTATTTTCCTATCCCAAATCGTGCACTAATTTTCCAATAGTGAGCGGATCACATTTATCGTTTCCATACAATAGACATGAGTTATAATATTTATGTTTCCCGTGTGTTTATTGTTCGATCAGCTAAAAGCCATGCAAATCAGGCCTATTACATAAATTTTAATTGCATTATGCGCTTGATATATTATAATGCATAGTGTACTTGTATAATTGCTTTTCTATTTCTTTCAAGCGTATTCTATAACACACACAATTAATATGTTTGAATGTTGCTGCAGTGATTGCCATTATCCCATATAAAATTTATTCATACCCTAATTTTTGCAGTTCACTCAATCAAACCTCTTAAATACACAGAGCTGGCGCGTTATTCTTGATGAAATCTACTTGATATACAAATCTCCTTCGATTGATCGACTCCGACTACTCTTCAAAAGGCACTATCCAATCTAGCTAAAACGCCGCTATCCTAAGTTTACATTGCAACATCGTATTCCTCTAAGACTTATAACTGCTTTCATATTCATCTCGTCATAGAACATCGTGTTCAATTCTTTCCTTAAAATGATTATTTTCAACGAGATGAAGGATCCTGTTTTCTCCACCCCCCTCCCCCACCCCGTTGGCTGTAATGTACTGCGTATGTAGCGATACGCGGCCGTTCAACATTAACTCGTTATACGCTTGATGATAGGCCTAATAAGAGGCCCTTTTCCCAATGAACTTTTTTTTTCTAAAGCTTGAACGTCACTAATGCATATAAAACATGCTTTACAATTTTAAATTACTTGTCTGTAATTGTTTACGTCTGTTAGTCTGTCGGTTGATGCGATGGTTTCGTAGAGGCTGTGATATATGACATTTCGATCCGTTAGGCTTTTTAATTATTTATTCGCGCATTAATGTACAATTTTGAAGAAGCGGAAGTAAACTCAAAATTTAAATTCTGTAACCACAGGCCTCTCTACCTACTCGGCTTTTATTACTCTCATCAGCATATATAGTATATTCATGATGTTACCGGTACTACTGTAGAACTAACATCATGATTTTGGCGCCTTCGCCGGTGACGCCCACACTACCAGGCAGGCTACAAACACTACCGCCATCATCGTCATCATCAACTTGATTGAACATCCTTGGTATATGCGGGTCAATATGACATTAGTGGAGTAACGTCCCTACCGGTGATGCATAGGTCAGTTAGGGTGGGGTATGTTGGTCGTAAGGACCTTAGTGGAATAACGTCCCTACCCATGTAATGCATAGTTTGGTTAGGGTGGGGTATGCGGGTCATTTGGACCATAGGGAAGTGACGTCCCTACCCCTAAATGCACAGTTTTTGTATCTGATATTTCTTTTTGTCTTTTGTTATTGTACTGCTTGCTATGGTTATGTGATTCCGAAATTATAGTTGAATTGAATTGAAATTGAATTGTCATCATTATTATTAATTTGTCATTATCATCATCTTTATCATCAACAACATATAATTAATTATGTTTGTCAATAACATCATCATTATAATGTCATCATCACAATCATCATCATCATCATTATAATGTCATCATCATCACCATCACTGCCATCAGTAAAACAAACAGAACTTGTTTGTATAACCTCCAACTGTCTCAGAATAAGTGAGTAGCACATAACTTTGATTTGCATTGAAAATTATTTAAACATTTAATGTCAAGACGGGGGGGGGGCACTGGCCCCCGTGCCCCTACTGGATCCGACCCTGTTCCTTACTAGGACTTGACTGTGTAAAATAGGGCTTTTATCACCAGGCCTTTTTGCCACCAGGCCTGTTTGCCACCCAGCTTTTTGCCACCTGGCCTTTTGCCACCATGGTGGTAAAAGGCCGGTGGCAGTGGGCCTAGAGCGGGCAAAAGGCCGGGTGACAACGGGCCAGGTGGCAACCGGCCGGAACCCGTAAAAAGCTAGTCCATATTTTCCTTCGTTCTAGATGCTCTACACCACTGGACATCGGTGAATCAACTTAAATTAAATCCGACTAAGTGTCAGGTTATGCGAGTTTATTTTGGTCGCCAACCTCTTCCAGACATCGATCTCCATATCTCTGGTCAATCCTTGCCTGTACTTCAGACAGTTAAGCTCCTGGGGGTTCTGCTTGATGATGATTTGAAGTGGAACTCAAATACCCTAGCTTTATGTAAGAAAGCAAACAAAAAAATGTACTTATTGTGGTCCTTAAAACGTGCTGGCCTCTCCAGAGAAGAATTACTATTCATATATAAATGTTACATTAGACCGGTGCTAGAATATGCTGCCTCCCTCTGGCACCCTGGGCTTACTGGTGCTCAGTCAACACAAATTGAACGCATACAAGAACGGGTCTGTAGGTGCATTCTTTTTTAAGCATTTAATAATTATACGGAAGCTCTTCACATATTGGGACTGGAGAGACTGACTGATCGCCGAACCACACTATGTATCAATTTTGCCAAGAAGGCTGTTAATTCTGAGAGGTTCAGTCACTGGTTTAGGTTAAATAATAAATCCCATGGCATGTGCCTCCGTAATACAAAACGATATAAGGACTATAATGTTAAAACTGTAAGGTTTCGTAACAGCCCTTTGCCTTACATGACGACTCTTCTAAATAACATCTAGTGTTCTTGGCGGTCAGCCAGCCTCTTTATTTTTCTTTATTTTTCTTTATTTCTCTTGTTGACGGAGTTCACTAAATCGTGATATTTAATTTATAATAGTTTTTTTCGTTAAATTTTATTGGCATTTTTTTTTTTTTGTTCCTGTGTACAGTAATGTTATTTTAACTCAGTAGCCTCCAATTCAATCTCTATTGCCAAAGGTTACTGTTGTCGAATGTTCTTTGTTAATGAATGAATAATTTTATAATGAATAGTGTTGTTTATAGAATTGTAATTTTTAAATGATTTTGTAATGAGTAATTTTTATAATGAACAATTTTATATATTGATTTGTATATTTGAATGTAATTCTTTTTAAGTAATTTTGTAATGAATTTATCTTGTTGTATGTCTGATTGAATAAATATATACCTGAAATAATAATAATAGTAAAAGCGTCCTTTGAATAAAGAGGATTTCTATTGTATACGGTAACATGCTGGTTCAGAAACACGTGCAAATGAAAATTGAATGTTGTGAGTGAAAAAAAAAGAATCGAAGATAGGGATAACAATTGGATAGGCAGCATAGGCGGGTTCAAATCGTGCCCTCCATCTGTAAAATTGATTTCTGATCCCCTCTATTTTGAATTTCTGGATCCGCAACTGTGCAGAGTATGTATAAAACATATCCACTACGACATGGACAGACTGACACCCGCCGCATATATAATGCCTTAGCAGATATAATAAAGCACCTGGTCTGCAGATTATTATTCGCTTGCCTCAACATTGGCCGATCCATTTTCAATAATTAACCATCTTTGCACATGGCCCAGTTACTTGTAGCCGAGATAATTCAAAGTTCGTGTAACTGAGATAACGAAAAATAGAAACGACAAAATCGCCGCAGGGTTTAAGGTATTAAAGTATTCAGCATTCGGGGTTACTAGGATCTAAGTAAGAATGAAATTACCATATTGCCGTGGATAAAACTGAAGATGATCATTATCGCTCCGTTTTGGATTCAAACAACTAAAACGTATATAGCAAACATAATTATCTAATAGTGTATCGTTAATGGTGGAATTCAATGTGGCAATTCGTTTATTGTGTATTGTCTATTACAGGTGCCATATTGTATTCATATTACCATTATAATTATCATAGTATCATATTATATATGTTATGTTGGCGGTGGTGGTGTAACCCCATACTTCGGTTTGGGTGATAGCTTGGTGTTTATTGTTTTTTTTTTTGTTTTTTTTTCCGGCTTTTTTCTTTGTGTTCTTGACTTCAATATTGTCTAGCGCATAGAGACCTTGTTTATTTGCGCTATATAAATCCATCTATTATTATTATCATCATTATAATTATAATTATATATATAAGCCTATACATAAAGAATGAAAGGCACTAAAATTCCACTGGACCTATATTATATCATTATAATTATAATTATCATCATATCATATTACGTATTTATTATATATAGGCTGTGGCCAGATATTGCACTCTTAAAAATCAACTAAAATCAACTTATTTTGCGAGTTAGCGCCCCTCAACTGATCATCGATCCCCCCCACTTCACCTACGCTACTGCTTAAGCATAAATGGGCAAGTACAAATTGGCATGGTCTTTTATATAGTTTAGTATCCTGAGTAATCCATTGCAAATTATACAATTTTTCTAGACCAGTGCTTCCCAACCTGTATCCGCGGACCTCTTACTTGTCCATGACAAATAATTGGGGTCTGCCATGTCAAAATGGTCCGCGGGGCTCCGCGAAAAATCTAGGGGTCTGCTAGATTTTTAGATCAATTTTTTATGTTAAAAATGTATGCTATTAATAATTATAACATTATTTTTGGCGAAATCATTGTTGATGTATATATTGCGAACAGAGAGATTCCATCATTTTAAAGGATGAAATAAAGTAAGTCTGAGTCTGAGATTGTATAATAATTCCCCCCCCCCCCCTCGGTGACTCGGCTACTTCCGAGTCGAACGCGACCGTCTTGTCTTTAATTAGGTCTGAAGAAACAGAGATAAAAGTCACAGGTCACACAAGTTAAAATACAATTTATTCAATCTCGTAAATCATCACTACAATAAAATATTACACATAAATAGAAATAATTATTTTAGAAACCTCGAAACTCTCATTAAGACTAGAGGTCGCAAGCATGAAAGCCACCTCCTAACAATTAGGTATAGGCCTATAATATCTTTTTGTGTGCAAATTGAAAACATTAAATAAAATACAAAATCTTGTTTTTCCTTGTGCAAAAAACCTCTGTTAAAATTGTTATTTATAAATATAACCAAAAATTAAAAACCAATGTAAAGACTCACAGGGTCCCCAGGCATGCAATAAGAAGATAGGCGGCACCATGCAAGATTTAGGTATACGCCTAATAGGCCTACATATGGAACTAGCTCCAGCTAAATGTTATCACTTCAGGGACTAATCCGCTGAGCCTCGCCCCTTGGATATTGTTGATAAGGCCCCACAAAAGGACAGAGTAAAAGTTAAGCATACGCACACACGCGAGTTAGTGGGACTAAACGTGCGTTTGTGAGACACGCGCTTATTCCTGGCCGTGTCTTGATTGGTCAGTTGTTGAGCTTGATTGACATTTCGTGAATACGGAAAGGTCCATTGTCATTCACCCTTACTTTACCATCATTGTCATCCTGTCAGCGATATTACCATCACTTTATCCTCTTCACTATCGCTAAGGATAGGATAGGCCCGCGGGGCGCATGCGGCTAGACAGCGATTTTTTTTATCATTTCATTACCATTATTCAATTAATTTATCAATCAATATATTAATAATTTAATTCTCTCCCTTCGTTGACAAACAAATAATGATTTAAAAAGAAAGAATATTAATATATGTTCAATGAGGAGCAAATCTCAAAGAGTAACGCTTGTTAAGGGCGGCTCGAAACTAAAGAAAGCTACAGAATGACGTATAAAACCAAAAGACAGGACAATACAACTTTATATCTATACTACTTCAAGAACTGACGCTACCCATTATCATTTAATGATTTCTCACGGATGTGCAAAGTGCTACCTAATAATATTAGAGATTCGCTTGTTCTTTCCCTGTCATATTTCATTTTGCACTTAAACATACTTGCTGAATGCTGACACATGAAATTTGTAATTCTCTCGATGGAATGTGATTTTTTAGCTCATGTATATGTTTTTTCTGTACTTTTGATTCATTTTTATATTTTTATCTACTTTTAAATGTTGGCTTTTAGGGGGCTTTAGAGACTTACTAGGTAGTTGATTTAATTCGGATTTTTGATCGTCCCGTCTGCCCCTTAATAGTTTTTATGTAGGCCTATCTTTCTTTGTTTTCCAAAGACGAAATAAATGAAATTAAATTAAATTTTACTTTCATAAGCTTTATCATGCCATCATTCTCATCTCTTTATTATCATTTTTATCAAATCATCTTAACTACAAAACATTATCTCCATTATCATCACTTCATAACCATCTTCACCATCATTATCTTATACATCACCATTCTCATGACTTTATATTAATTTTAATCATTTCATCTTCCCTACCAACACCTCATCACCATTATTATCTCTTAATACCATTATCACAACTTCATCATCATTCACTTCATCAATATTATAATCACTTCACTGAAAACAGAAATTTATTTCAAACACTATCATCATTTCGTTATCACCATCATCATCACTTTATTATCATTGTCTTCATATTGTCATACTGTTAGGCCTATCAATCAATCAATCAATCGATCGTTCAATTTTTATGGCGCCATTCCAACATTTTTTAACATTTTTTAAAATATTTTGTTAATGAGCATATGTCATTATTATCAACACGTCTTAATTAATTATTATAATCTTTACATTCATTATTAGTCGAAATCACATTCTCAAATGTGTTATTCTTATCCCCTCTCCTGTTCCATAATTACACGTTCGTTATTTTTGTTTTATGTTTATTACATATCATTTTTGTAAAATAACACTAAAGTAATTTTCGCAATAAAGTTAAATAAATAAATATATATATATATAAATTATTACTATCATCACAATCATATTTGTTGTCATAATCATCTAAATAATTTCTTCAGCATCACCACCGTCATAGCAATATTATCATTATCATAATAATTAGAACATCATTACTGTATAATCATCATCATTGTCGTCATCATTCTAATCATCATCATCATCACAAACACCATTTAAATTACGTCTCCAGTAATAAATTTATTATTCCGTAACATATCATATAACTATAACCGGTATCACTTTGATTAACGTTTCCAATAACGTTACATGTCAAAACAAATATTCCTCATCATATGTTCCATCATTGAATCATCTACCTCTGGTAAGTCAAATTTCATTATTCGGCAAGTGCTCTTTCCCTGTTTGTTTGTGGAGGCGGTTTTATAGTTATTTACCCCCTGGATATGTATACGAAATGAAGGCGTTTGGATGGGCACCAATATGATCTGTTATATTTGACGCGAGAGCACACACTTTAAGTGATTATATTCACACACATATCGAACGTATCGGATGTGCAACAGCCTCAGAGAGTAACAGGCTGACCAGATCTATGTCATTATCATACATAATAATTATAATAGTACAGCACTAAATAATAATAATAATAATAATAATAATAATTATTATTATTATTATTATTATTATTATTATTATTATTATTATTATTATTATTATTATCATCATCATCATCATTATTATTATTATACAGTACCGTACTAATTAATAATAATAATAATAATAATAATAATAATAATAATATAGTACAGTAATAATAATATATAATAATGATGATATGATAATAATAGTAATAATAATAATAATAACATTAATAATAATAATAATAATAATAATAATAATATTTGCATGGCGAATTAATAATATATATTTAATGCTACTTAGTATTTGACTGTTTATTGTGTGTACTGTAATTAATTGGTCTTTTTTGTTTACTATGTTTTATTTTATTCCATTCTGCAAATGGCTGGCTCCTCGCTGTTGGAATTGAATAAAAAAATAAAAAAATAAAAAAATAAATAAAAAAATAAATAATAATAATAATAATAATAGCAACAATAACAATAATTATTATTATTAATATTATTAGTATTATATTATAATAATTATATTATAATTGCACATGGTAGATGCCATTAATAATAATAATAATAATAATAATAACAACAATAACAATAACAATTATTATTATTATTAATATTATTATTATATTATAATAATTATATTATAATTGCACATGGTAGATGCCATTAATAATAATAATAATAATAATAACAATAACAATAATTATTATTATTATTAATATTATTATTATTATTATTATTATTATTATTATTATTATTATTATTATTATTATTATATTATAATTGCACATGGTAGATGCCATTAATAATAATGATTCTGATAACGTCAGTACCTGGGGCGGATGCGGGGGAGAAGTACAGACGGTGCGATCGCATCCCATTAACTTGTATTAAGAAAAATAATGTTGTATTATATTGTTGATATGAATTACCGGTAAGATTTCTAAGGTATGAGAGTGCAGTTTCGGGGCATCTAGAGGTCCATATGCTAAAAAAATTCCTATCTCAGACCCAACTATGCTGGGGCTGAGGTGTTGTGAACTTTCACGCACCCCTACCGCCAAACCCTGCATCAGCCCCAAAATACCGTATAAATTACCTCAATTACGAAATTAATCATCGGAACATTTTTACCTCTCCTGTTATACCCCTACTTTTGGAGTCACTTAGGAGGTCGGCTTTACCCACCAGAACCTGAACCAAAACATCAAGTAATTAGCTTACTAGCTGAGATGCTCGGTATAACATTATTTGATGAGAATGAACTGTCGGTAAGTCCTGCTCCGGCCTAGTATTTTTGCAGCAAGTTCCCACAAAAATGACACTCAGCGTCGTCGTAAAGCCTGTTTTTCACTAGCGAATAACATTCGTGCGAATCGAAAGCGTCGGTTGCACATGCGCATTCACATTTCTATCATAGTGCTTTTTTGGGTTTTTTTAGTTTTTTTTTAGTTTTTAGTTTGTTTTTTTTGAGAAGCGAAAAAATACGCAACCAATCAGAGCACTCAAGTCTGGAAGCTAACCGACGCTTTCGATTCGCGCGAATAAATTCGCCTAGTGGAGAACAGGTGCGTTAAGCAAACACGTGCGTTAGTTGAACAAGCGCGTATGTCAGCTGTTTAAGAGGTCTGTGATTTTATTGACATGCTTATAAGGTCCATTTAAGCAAATACAAGCGGTATGTCGTCATGTACGAAAGCCTTTCGTCATGCTCGTACCGTGCTTGGTAATAAAATGAGTAGGCCTACGCGCTGCATCACACCAATCACAGTATTAATGACCGGATATTTTATTTTAACAAGCATTACTAAAAGAGCCACATTACCGTAAAGTAGGCTTATCCTAACGAGTCGACAATACACCACATAATTGCACTTGGCATACCATTAATGATTCGCAACGAACACAAACTCCATAATAATTCGATATAAATTACAGTTCATGCAAAAACTCAATTCTCTGAGCAGTTAACAGTCATTAAAATTTATGAAAATGAGTCTCATTTTCTTCAAGATAATTTTGTTAACTATTACAATTCTGTAAAATGACCGCATATCTGTATGACAGTTTCACTTTCTCCTAAGTACATTATACTGTGCCGCTTATTAAAATTGCCTCTATTAGACCTACACAGCCTGTTGCTGCCATTTTCATATTGCGGTTACCAAAAACAAAGCATTTTTTCACAGATCTACTATTTTTAATTCGTTAGTCATATTTATACATATATACATATTTGTATATACATATATATATGTATATATACATAACGCTAATGTTGTATGTGACCCTGTCTCTTATACACATCTAGATGTGTATAAGAGACAGCTCTTACACTTACTCTACATTAGATTCAGAGTCAACAAATGGCAGTTAAGACATATCTGAATATTTTCAACCACAATTTTGGTCCACCAGAACCACGTCTGTGCACATTTTCAATATCATAATTCTAATAACATGACTGGCTGATCTTGTTCAGAAAATATAAATATTCAAACTGGAGCAGGAGTGTGATTAACCAACGCACAAGCTGAAAACATGATGACAGGTAAATCCGCAAACACACGGACGATTCTAAAAAAGGCCGCACGGGATATGCGTAATCTCGAGTAGGTATGTGCGCTACTAACGCACAAGTCCAGTTTAGATTGGAGGGAGACATGTCGTTTCCGGTGATGTTGATCGTTCCATCCTTTTCTGTTTCAGGAGGGGGCTGGCACATTTACTGAAGCTTAGGTTTCCTACTAAATCACAATTTGAGTCAAGATGCAAGTCCTTATCTTCGACCACTTTGCTCCGAATATTTTCAACACTGGCACTTAAACCTACAGAAAAACTGGGACAGGGCAGAGTTAGGTCTAGTAGGGATTCATGGCTAGCGCTGAGGCGATAGACCTGATCTTTCTTCACACGTTCCACCCCATCAAAACTCCTTGACATATATTCCATATAGTTTGAAGATCGTGGACGACCGTGTCTTCTTTTAGGCTCAATTGTATTCATTATTTTATCACGCCTAACCAATACCGGCACATTCGAATTTCTCTCTCGGGTAATTTTGATTGAGCAGTCAAAGTTGGGGGAAGGATGGGAACATCCAGCCCCGTTATCATCTTTACTGCTAGTCTGTTTATAATGTAGTTCTGACATCGACTCCCACACTACCGGATTTGAAGTTGGCGTTTCTGGTGGAAGAGTGTTATCAGAGCTGCCACCATGGTCAAACGAACTATTGATACTGTGCCGGTCTTTTTCTGTCTGACCTGACTCTAAATGACGTCTTCCTAAAGGTGAACTTTTCTTTTTTTGAAAAATCGCCATTGTTTCTGGATTGCATCCATTTTCCTGCGCCCACTCCTCTGCGTTCAGATTCCGAAATGAGTCACGCAAGACTAGCGAAGCCTTTCCATTTTGAATAAGAATTTTTATACATTCGGTGTATCCATTTCTCGCAGCTTCCATTAAAGGTGTTAACCCCTCTTCGTTAATGTGATCAACGTCAAGACCTAATCGTTTGAAAGACCGTATGATAGTTTCTATGGCCCCAACGTTGCCACACTTGGCGCAATACATAAGCGGAGTGTTACTGCTATTATCCTCGATATTCGGGTCGACGTTGTTTTTCACCAGTAATGCAACTGCATCGTTATATTTCAGGTGACAAGCATAACTCAACGCCGTGCGTCCGACATTGTCCTTTAAATTAACATCAGCACCGTGTTTTATGAGCAACTCCATGGCACGTATTCGCGTGTTACGATCAACGTGCTTGCACGCACGTATTAAAGGCGTTTTGCCGTAGCTGTCTTTGACATTTACAAGTGTGCGTTCCTCTGTTGCTTCGATAATAAACCGGCTTAGATGAAGCTTACCTTTAGCTATAGCTTCATGCAGGGCACTTGCTCCCGAATGTTGTCCCATACTGCTACGGCGGTTCCTTTCCCTCATTGAAGGAATTCTACTAAAGATCGTCTGTAGCGAACCTTGTTTCTCGGTCGCCATTCTAAAATTTTATTCGAAATCCAAGATACAATAATTTTCCACCGCACTTGATATACGACGTTGAATATATATGAGATAAATCGTTAACTTGAACTGTTCTCTCCCGGGAATATTCGAATAAGCTTGCCTCTCTTAGATATGTAGACGGAAAAAATCTAATGTATGTTGGATCTGAGAATATGAGCTATAAAATAAGAGTCAAATTTGCATAATTATGCGCAGTGATAAGCAACAGCTAGTATACAATTCACGAATATAGACTTACACTTCACCAACTCTGCTCTGAAGAATTTGTTATTCCGTTAATCGGGAAGCACAATGGAACGTCATTTCTCGTTTGTGATTTCTACTTCTGAACCTTTCTTGGGAATTAAGATAGATCGAACAAGCGATAATAAATATATTCTCCAAATGGTGACGTCATCATTAAGCGTGCTATTTCAAGTTGTTGTAATCTATTTCTCTTTTTTCCAGTCTAATTTGAAAAGAAAAATAACTTAACATTGCGGCAAATGTAGTCGATCGAACAAGAAAACATGAGTGATTGTGAATTATGCAGATTATTCCTCAAACTCTGAAAGAATACAAAAAAAAAATCTTAAAATCAATTATCTATAATGAGCCTTCGCAACTTAAACACAATAATTCAGTTATACGCTAGAGTATACATCGAGGAAATTATATTATAATCAAGCCCCTTTGTTTTGACACCAAATAGCAAAAGTCGTTAAACCAATAGTTAATTAAGAAAAGGTTGAATAGTTAATTTCCAATACAAGTAATGAACGTAATGGACACGAGTTATTTTAGATGTCAAGATGGCCGTAGTCTATAAATCCAACAATAACTTCAAATTGGATGTCGAAATAGATACTTGTATGATCTTCGTGGATGTAAAAGGTGTGGGGATGGAATGTCAGCAAGATTTTATTTTTCTTATTTTCATTCAGATTTCTTTCCTCTTTTCTGTTTCATTATTATTGATATATAATTATTTATAACATATTAATTTTTTTCTATATTATACATTCAGTCTGATTACATTACCAAGTTTGTTTGTACATGCCCTTATATAATATATATAATAAGTGAAATGACAGAATGAAAATAACCGTATCGGGACTCGAACCGGGCCCATTCGCATACATGCCTAACATCAACATCAATTGACCACAAAGGCGATGTGGTTAATCTAAACGCCAGTAGAAATTGTGAATGATTTTCATTATTTTTTAACGAGTCTGACGTAACACGTTTAAGGAATAGGAATCTGCAAGTTTATATTTATTTATGGATGGATGTATAATATTATATATGTATACGTATTTGATTTCGATATTATACATTGTATAATTACGTATCACGATTCAATTAGATGCATGTATATTAATCATGATGTCAAGAGAAGGGATATAATAAAAATTATAGAAGAACATATCTGATATAATTTAAACCTGTAGCACTACAGACAACAGATGAACGCATTGACCTCTCGTTATAATATTCTTGATAAGAACATATTCAAGATGGAAAGTACCGTACAAGGCCTAGTGAAATATCTGATATTGTACATAATCTAAAGCAAGCCATTAAATTTTATTTCTGAAATTTGTGAATGTGCCCGTATATGGGCATGATGGTTTCATATTACATCCTAATATGGACATGTCACATTTATTTGTCACATAAAATTTGATATTGTGAACAGAGCTTAACATGTGACAAAAAGGCGATAGCTATAAAATATTTTACCATTCTCGTGTAACACAATGAGAACGATTTGCAATTACGTGTAAGCATTCGAAATCAGTTAATACGATTTAAATTGGTATCACCCAACATCAATTCCTGCAAATTTAGTCCTAAGCCAGTAAACACGATTGTAATCTGTTTTGATATAGTACTAATGTCCTATAATAATTAAGATGGGAAGTAGATATTAGACTAAATCTAAATTGTGGTATGCAGTGTTCTCTAAAAGGTCAATAATGTGTATAGAAATAATTATTAATATAATCAATTAATATTCTAATTAATTAATCAAACAATCACTCACTTACATCAATAAATCAATCTATCTATATATTAACCACCGAATTATTATATATCAATTAATATTCAAATTAATTAAATAATCAAACAGTCGATCTCAAAAACTTAATCGATTAATCGTATCTATTTACAAATAAAGTATTATATCAATTGATATTTCAATTAATCAATCAATCAGTAAATCAATCACTTTATCTACCATCCAATTAATCAATCAATCAATAATAATTAAATCAATCAGTGAGTCTTTCAGTCAGCTAATCAATAATTCGATCAATCAATCAATCAAACTGAGGGAAATACACCAATAAGGTCCACCATTAGATATCAAGGACTGGTTCGCTTATAGTTTACTAATGATATCATTTTGTTCTGAATATTATCAGCTGACCTATTGACCTCTGGGTTAACATTGGCTAAGTTTTTTTTTCTTTTGGCCGTACGTGAAAATCCGCCATACTGTACAATACTTGTGGTTGCGCATTACCCATTGAACATCCATCACTTCAAAAAGAAAATCACATTCGATTCATTATTATTCTTATTATTAGCCGTTAGTTAACCGTTAGTGAGTTTTGATTCAGGGGCTACGAACATAAATATGTGGTTGTTTCGAATTCATATCATAAGTGCATCCGTTTGTTAAATTAACACTTCTTTCAGTGGGAATATAGGCGTATTCAGAATAGGCCTCTTCTCGAGAAGAAGCCTATCTCCAAAAGAAGCCCCTTTTTATTTTGAAAAAGTAATCTTGAAAAAGGACAATCTCAAAAAGAAGCCCATGGGCTTCTAATCAAGATAGTATGGGATTGTTTCAAGAGAACATACATTGTAAATAAATCAACAGAAATAAACAATTTCAAAAATACTAAGTCTATCATTTGTAATTATAATAATACCTTGTAAATAAGGTAATATTATATAAAAAGCAATAGATTTTATTATACTTATATATTCAATAATTGTCCAATTGTCTTCAGCATGTTTTGATCATCATAATTGAAAAAAAAAATGTTTTTAAAATATTGAACAGAATTTTCAATTGAATTCATTAATCCTAAATGTATTTATAGTAGCAATATCAAATACTTACAACATTCATTTTGAAAAGAAGCAGCCCATCTCGAAATGAAGCCCATTATTGAAAATACTGACTGTTAAACCTGAGACAACTATTGTCTGAGATTGGAGCGGTTGCTGATATTTTTAACGGTAAATATAAAAGTATATAGCTATTGAAAGCATTTAAACTGACGTCACAATCGAAATTTTACTAATGAATTGGTAAAAATCTATGACCAAAAGGTTTAGGTGATTATAGTTTTGGATATGGATAAAAGGTACATATAAAATATATATAGAGTATTTATTTA
>NW_022688484.1:0-3830 GCF_011630105.1 Anneissia japonica | reverse complement strand
GCTGTGTCCTCCGTAACGCTTGTGACGAGCCTTCGATGAAATGAACAAGCTTCGACTGAGTTCATTTGCAAAATGTTTACTACTCGCGTTACCAATCCATTTGCAATCAATATCAGTCTTCCAGATTAATAAATTGCTCTCGAGACAAATCCGCATCCGGCACCTTACGAACACAAAACTGATTTACATCATTCATAACAATGATAAAAAAAAAACCAATAGATGTTGACCCCTCTTCTTAATGATGAGTGAATTTCAATTAGCCCCTATTGTCTATGTTAACAAAAGCTTGGCTCGCGTGCCGCTAATTTACTGCACTGGCTTCGGTAATGTTCTTACTGCTGATCACATATAATGACGAATCTAGGCTAATATGATGCCAGTAATCATGCCGTGAATGGCACATGTAGCACCGGGTTGTTTCGAAGATAGATTTCAAAATGAGGCGTGCAGTCACTAGTGTAATTATCACAATCACACTGAACACTTGCTTATCCAATCGCTTTGCTCTCCTCATGGATGTTGTATTACATCCGCCAAGAAGGCTATATACTTTTCACCCCTGACATTCTGTATGTCTGTCTGTAGGGTTTTCTGTCTGTTATAAATAAATAAATGATTAACTTTTGGGAAGAAAAATTAAAAGGACAACGTCAAGTTCACGGAAATTCAATTTTTATTACTCTGAACTTACCCTCGAGCATAAGTAATCTTTTGTGTGTTGTTGTGTTTTGATTTAAAATGATTTTATTTATTTTTTTATGTGCTTATCTGTATCTTAATAACGTAATAATTTGTTAACTTTAAAAAAAAATAGTATTACTACAGTAATGTTTTTTATTTATTTAGTGGATTTTGCTTTAACACCCAATACAGTACTGTATACTGTTATTGTATAATTGTTTGGTATAACTTTTAGTTTAGTTGTTTTTCTTTCTCATTGAATGCACCAAAATGTTGTGTGCCACTGAAAAAAAAGTGTATGTTCAGTTGAATAAATAAATAAATAAATAAAAGAAATTAATGGAATCGCCCATACATGGCCGTATAATCATAATTACTATCATCATCATCTTCATCATAATCATCACGATCATCTTCTTCTACTTCATCATCATCATAATCACCATAATCAGCAGTGTCATCATAATCACGCCATCATAATAGAAGACTGTCATCACATCGGGAAAGCACACACAAATCAAATCAAATCCTTCCATTTATATTGCGCCATTCCAATAATCGTTGCTCGTGGCGCGTGGGCAAGATGTTGCTCTTTTTCCATAACGTTCTCCTCAACTGAGGATCGCTTCATGTCTTCTACAGCCGGTAAACCGGCGGCACCTTTCATCTGTCCACGACAGGAGCCGAGTGGACCAGTACACCGGGGTAATCCCCCTACTCGTCTCGAAAGATGTACTGGGTTCTTTAAAGTGCACATGAGCATTTGTGTACACTGGGCCTACGGTTTAGAGTCCTTATCCGAGAAAACTTGTTTCGCCACCAGAACTAAGAGCGAGGCGGCCGCGAACCCATGCCGGTATTGTTGGCTATGGTTACGGTGCCCCAGCCTTAACCGCTCGGCCATCCATTCGACTCGTTCCAAACACACGTACGACCGCCACACACGACCTTTGCATGACCGTCGCACGACACAGTGAGTGCCCGCGACAACTCGAACAGAGTTAAAGCTATTCTCTCCCTTGTTCGTATGTCTGGTACTTAGATCAAAGAACTTAAATAGCAGAAGAATGAGCTGTTCCGCGTATTTGCATTAAAATCGATGGAACATCCGCCCTCCTGCGGATGCAGTAAAATTTGAACTTTTTACTAAGTGGAGAAGATACAGGAAACAAACAAACCAGAGCGGCGCCTTTATTATTGCTATATAGCGCCGCCGCGCGGATGCAGTAAAATTTTTCTCCGTGTACCCACAATGCATTTCGACCGGATGTTCCACTATTTTGGGAAGCTGCTCTATCTTCTGCTATTTATTATCTTTGCTTAAATGATAATGAGAATCGCCTTGGAACTCCCAATTTGAAAACGGTATAATGCAGAAAAAATGTTAAATCAAAGTTATTTTGTCAAATAGATTAAGTCTCAATAGATGAAATATTTAACTATACACCTAAAAAGAAAACTGGTAACTAAATGTGCATATGTATGCGCTCGCAACGGTTCTCAAAACTGTAATCTAGCACGTGCACGTCACTATTACGTCAACTGACGAAAGAAACCTGCTTATCAATGATGTCATTACTTTAATTGTACCAATTTATATTGATCGCTCTTATTTTTAAGTTGTTTACCGGTGTATTAATACCACGTGAACAATCTTACTTAATGGCCTAATTCATAACATTTTGATTGGGTTTATTACAGTACTTATGAAGAAACAGTTTTATATATAAATAGAGGGCGTCCTGTCCATTTTATGTTGCGATTGCGTTCGACATTGGAGTATTCCTACGATAAAACTTATGAAGTACAGTACAGTACATTCATGTTAATGAAAAATGGAGAAAATACATATTACTTAAGCAGAGTTTGAACAAACATATTGCTGTTAGTTATAATATTAAATGCTTTAAAATGCTTAGTGGTTGCTGTACCTTTAATTATGCAAACCGTCGAACATGCAGCAATTAAGGTTAGATTTGGCATTTACATGACAAGGGGTCCGACATGTCCAACGGAGGGGTCCGAAGCCTCGGTCGACTTACTTGAACAAAAACTCATTTGTAGGGTTCACGGGGAGACTTATTATGGCTTAGTGTTGTCCAAAATGTGCTTTTAGACCACAATGATTGGCAGTCAAAATGAGTTATGTGGATAGGCAAAATATTTTTTTTTTATTTTCGATCTGACCTAGTCGTGAGTCGGACAAAAGGAGGTCCAGACCTGTCCGACGGAGGAGAAAATTCCCCTGCCTCTCCCCCACCCCCGCTGGCTCTCTCTCTCTCTCTCTCTCTCTCTCTCTCTGATTATGAATACAATGCAAATTTTATCGGTTAAACCGCTGATTAGGATCAATGGATTTTTTAAACCTGTTAAGGCCAACTCAAGCCCGACGCGATTTGTCGCCGGGGACAGTTTTATGCCGTCGTGGGAAATATTAAAAATGTATTTTACGACGCGAATGTCCCCGACGCAAACCATCTCGTCGGGCTGCGTCGTACGACGCTGTCTGTGTTGGCCTTCAGTCCTTACTTTAGGGTATTATGTATATTATGTCGTCTTGACAACTTAAATTATCTTGACAAGTGGTCAAGTCGAATGGTCCTTAGGTGCTTCCGTAGCTTCCGTAGTATAGACTTTAGACTAAACATTATATAATCTAATCGTCTGTCTGTAAACTGTATTGTTGACACTGTTATTGATAGGTCAGTGGTTATTGTAATTGTGATGTGCCAGTGTGTGTAAAAAAGTAACCTCTATGTGTGAACTTAATGCCTAGAAATTCAATATAGGAGTCGAAACTGACTGCAGCACCCAATCCTTCCTAAAATAAATTTCAAATTCTGTTGTAATCCGATCAGGTCCTTGTTTTGTTTTTCAAACATTTTAAAGCTTCCAAGGCTTCCCTGTTGCTAATTTCGCCGTCAAATAAAAATAGTTGGTTAGCATTTTTAGACCCAATTTCTGTATATTTCAGTCTTTGAAAATTAGTTTAATTTATTAAAAGGAGATATTGTCATGGAAATTGTACACGTTTTGATAAAATAACTTACATTACTGAAAGAGATCCTGTCTTTGTCGTCGAATGCTTGCGTCGAATGCTTTAACGATCAAATTTATTTAGAGCATTACCATAAGACAGTTTAGAG
>NW_022688483.1:0-598 GCF_011630105.1 Anneissia japonica | reverse complement strand
AGCTTTAAATACTAGCTAAAATACATCGGGTTTTTTTTTTTTTTTTTCATTTGAGCTCCATTTTTCGCTAACTCCATTGTGGATAAATCATACTAAATAGCGCCGTCTTCGGGCCTCCGTAAATTAGTCGTGAGTGGATTTCCGCGGCACGATTAAAAATCGTAACGGTACTGGGTTTGGTCTACAGGAGTTTGTGCTTTGAACAGGTCATTCCATTCATAGAAAAAGCCATTTTTGATGGAGAAAGTGTACCTTTTTATAAAGGTTTGCTTAGGTCGAAACTAACTCCGGCTATATAAAGTTGATTAGAAGATTGAAAATGTTATTCTTGTTAATGAATATATAAGGATTTGGAGTGACGTTTTGCCCTACCCGACGTGTTATCGTACCGAGTACTCAGTACGTCCCCCAATACTAGCGAAACAAAATTCGCAAGTGAATCGGGTGGGAATCGAACCCACGACCTCCAGATATCTAGCCTGATGTCTTAGCAACTACCTTGCTATCTTATATAAGATTTTTTTTTTAATTATTAAAATTATTTTTTCTTTATAAATAATTTTTTTTTTATTTTTTTATTTATTATTATTATTATTAT
>NW_022688482.1:0-963 GCF_011630105.1 Anneissia japonica | reverse complement strand
CGGCCCGTCTCTGATCGCGCCTGTCCGGATTGGCCAACATCGACTCCAGCAAATTTCGGGACCACCTTTCCAGATCCCTGTGGTCGAACGTCTCTCGTTCCTCGTTCGCCAACTGCGAGAGACCATAACGTCATCGGTCATACAATCTCAGAAATCCTTAACGTCATCTAATTTATAATATTCACGTGTGCGATCGGGTCCCTCATGACGTCATGACTCGTTGGCTTACCACATTCGTTCGAAACCGATGACGTGATGGTCGGTTGCGCAGACAGATGACGTAACGACTCGAAAAGATATATATATCTATTCCCGCACAATTTCATCATTATGTTTTCGGATGTCACGAGTATCCGATCGAGACAACAGAGATGGTGTCAATTCTTGCAATAACGGTGGATGGTGTACCGATGCATGTAGACATACGAGATGAATCTGGTCTGGAACTGTCTCTGGACATGGAATCGATCGAGAAATTTCAGATATACGCCGACTTCGTCCTTCGTCGTGCCGACGAACTGACAGCAACCTTATCTAAATGCAGACGTAAGTTGGAAGATAACAAAATGCCGAATACACGAGGACGTAAGTCGCATAAGACGTGTCTTGCAGATCGTGCCGATCGGGTGACCGGTGACGTAAAGGATATGTGTTTGCAAGCTGCTCGCGTCGACATACGTTTGCGAAAATGTAAACATTACCAGACGAAGGAAGGAGCGGAAGGGGAAAGTGTGATGAACTCGATCAGGGCGTTGATGGAATATTGAAAAGGTATGTCGAACGTGAACGAGTGGCGTGAACAATATAAGAAAGTGAGCGAAGCTATGGACGAGATTCTCTGCATACCTAGGGAGGAATTGTCCGAGGAAAACACCTGTTGCATATGCTGCGAGGCTCTCGTATCCATACTGACGAAACCGTGCAATCACATGATGTCGTGCGAGACGTGTGCGCACCTCACCA
>NW_022688481.1:0-870 GCF_011630105.1 Anneissia japonica | reverse complement strand
AGCCCAGCATTCATAATAAATTTTTTTGGACCGCTCAGTCCTAACCTTGGGGAGAGACAGATTATTATTTCTTCTTAAATTATACCCGTGGTCAGGTACAATAGGCAAGAGGTGGTTTAATCTATGATAAGCACCTTTGGTTTTGTTAAAAAAAATTTTACACAGAAATAGACATCGTTCAATCAAAGTAGGGAGCCGAAGGCTCACACAGGAAGTAATTCTAATTGGTCACTTTGTTGTTCGGTAATACAAGTACCCCAAACAGGTACAGCATATTCTAACTGACCTGATTATACTAATATAATAATGAGTGAGGGCATCACGACAGAGGCCCGACCAACATAGTTGTTTAAGGAAATACAGTCTAGAGTTACATTTAGAGACAATTGAATCCACATGGGATTGCCATGACAGGTCATCACAAATTATAACACCTAGAAGTCTGGCTTGAGTTACAACCGATATGGTGGTAGATTCAACAGAAACAAGGGATTCAAAAGCTGATTTGTATTTTTTTTTTTTGCGACTAACAACCATTTCAACTGTTTTTTTGTTATTTAATTTCATGGAATTATTACTAGACCATTCCTTGATATAATTAAACTCATCTTGTAGGTTACTAATACCAGATTTAACCACACGTTCACAAATAGTAGTATCATCCATATATTTAATACAGTGGGAGGTAGGTGAAAGATCATTGATAAAAATTATAAATAATATAAGGCTTATCCAGGAGCCCTTGAGAATTCCACCATTGGGAGACAACCAAGATGAAACAACATTTCCCAATTTAACCCGTTCAACACTACAGCACAAGAAGCTCTTTAACCATAAAACATTGTTTTCGTTAACCTTAAGTTTACGTAA
>NW_022688480.1:0-527 GCF_011630105.1 Anneissia japonica | reverse complement strand
CATTTAACATTGACTTGAAGTTAATCCTCACTTAACACGATTTCAAAATGGCAATTGGTTAGGCTAAAATGATCGATAATGTAAAAACGCAAAATTGCGCGTAGATGACGTCACGCATAACTGCGCACATTGAAAACTTTATTGTGACTATTCCAGGCCAAGCTAAATGTTTGTTGAAACGTGCATGTATGAATCCTGTCTCTTATACACATCTTTTGCACTAAGTGCTCAACTCGGCGAGATAAGAAGAGGTGATCCGCTAGTGTAGCGGATCACCAAAAAGCACAGGTAAGCGCACTCAGCGCTACAACAAAACCAGACAGTTCGAATAAGAACAAAGAAAGGACATGATCGCCTAGGAACGATCAGCAAGATTCTGGAACAGCCAGGATCATGGTCAATACCGGTGAAACGCAAATAAGAAGAAACAGAAAATATCTGCTTCCTGTAACAGAAAACAAGTCGATACAAAAAGCTGTTTATATACTATTACAATTCCAGGACACACAGCCGATACACAACCCAAA
>NW_022688479.1:0-564 GCF_011630105.1 Anneissia japonica | reverse complement strand
AAAGTGAGATAGGCTGAAACAAAGACTATTCCATTGAAAGTTTGAAGTTTTTCGGAAAAGTACTCAAAATATGGCAAAATGTCAAAAATTTTCACAAAGTGCTAAACTCGGCGAGATAAGCACTTTTGTGCAAAAAGTGACAATGTTAAAAAGTTGAGTCAAAAATGTAATTTTTTTTGTTAGGTTAGGGTTAGGGTTAGTGTTAGGGTTAGAGTTAGGGTTAGGGATAGTGTTAGAGTTAGAGTTAGGGTTAGGGTTAGGGTTAGAGTGAGGCAAAGTGAGATAGGCTGAAACAAACACTATTCCATTGAAAGTTTGAGGTTTTTCGGAAAAGTACTCGAAATATGGCGGAAAGTCAAAAATTTTCACTAAGTGCTTAACTCGGCGAGATAAGCATTTTTTTGCAAAAAGTGACAATGTTAAAAAGTTGAGTCAAAAATGTAATTTTTTTTTTAGGTTAGGGTTAGGGCTAGGGTTAGTGTTAGGGTTAGAGTTAGGGTTAGTGTTAGGGTTAGAGTTAGGGTTAGTGTTAGGGTTAGAGTTAGAGTTAGGGTTAGGGTTAGG
>NW_022688478.1:0-999 GCF_011630105.1 Anneissia japonica | reverse complement strand
CCCTGGGATCTGATATTATTATGCCTGGAGGGTTGTGACCCACCTCTGATCTGTGGTTGGGAGCCCACATTATTCGTTGGGGTTTGGGATCCTCTAAATTGGGTTGAGGCCCCTTGTTTCCCAACTTCCAGAGTTTCTAAGCGGCCAATTATATCTTTGAGGGTTGGACCCAAATCGGTAAGTGGGGCTGTGGAAGGGGAAGAGGAAGGGGAACCGGCTGCGCAGCTCGCATTAGCGGGCAATTCCTGTTCAAGAACCCTTAGTTCCTTTACCAGTCCGGGGAAGGATTTAGAGTTCTCAAAGTGGTGTCTGCCTGCTAATTTGAGGGGTTGGTTTGTGCGGCCCTTCCAAAGGACTTCGCGCAGCGCGCCATCCTGGGGCTTGGCCAGGGAATTCGATTTTACTATCTTTCTGTAGATGTTTTCAATCCTACAGGCAAAACCCGCCACAGATTCACCTGCATCCTGTCTAGAGCTGTAAAATTTTTCTAACAGCACGGCCCTCGACTCCACACTACCGAATAGGGACTCTAACTTCCCAAGCAACGTGGACTGGGACGCTGTTGGGCCTAAGCCAATTGCGACCTGGGAGGCCTCCCCACGAAGAGAACGACGGATAGCCGGCAGTAACCCCTCAGGGTTTTGGCCACTGGCTATTGCCGCTTCAACTTCGTAAACCCACGCTTCATAGGAAGCTTCCCCAGGGCCAGGTTTAGTTGCCCCAGAGAAAAGGGGAAACCTATGCTGAACCAAGGGCTTCAGCATATATTGGGAAAAAAACTGGGGTGTGGCCTGGGATGGGGTAGATGTCACTGGGGCTGAAGAGCAGGTAGGGTGAGGGGGTAGAGTGGAAGAGGGTCCAGGTTTGGTAGGTGGACTACTGAATGGGTCCTGGGCCGGATCAACATCAGCTTGCCCTGCAAGGACTTCTGGGATTAAAATGGGCATATCAAAAGAAATTTCAGGGTCAACATCAATTAAGGACATCTTAACACAATAT
>NW_022688477.1:0-552 GCF_011630105.1 Anneissia japonica | reverse complement strand
CTACAACAATAATTCAATTTTAATTTTAAATACAATGATAGGTACGATTAATTGTATTTAAAATTAAAAAAAAAAAATAATATATTCAAATTTTTGTCTACAGGTGCAGTAATCATACATTTTTTTAGCTCTACTTCAGCCGTACGTGGTTGAGACTGAGGTAAAAAAGAAATATAAAATAGTACCTAGATGGGAAGACACTTTTATATACAGTAGTAAAATTCATCATCATCACATCACCAGTCAAAATAAAGCGTCAACAATTTCTCATGATCTCTTATTAACGATTTTCGGCAAACATAGAGATCTAATTAATACTGTACATGTGATGTAAAATTGATCATCATTGATCGTATGTTTCTTTGTTGTTTATGTACTTTTGTTGCCATGAGAAAAACTAACTTCATATTTGAATTTGACAATAAAGCTATCTTGTATCTTGTATCTAATATGAATCGCTGCGATAATTCAAATATAACAACATAAATGTCTTCGATTTATCTACTTTACCTACTTCATGAGCCGAAAACCAATTTATCTTTACACACTTTT
>NW_022688476.1:0-1012 GCF_011630105.1 Anneissia japonica | reverse complement strand
AAAACTGACAGAGTTGTTCAAGAAAATATGGGAACAAGGAGTAATACCCCAAGACTTCAAAGATGTGGAAATAGTTCACATCTACAAATGCAAAGGCAATCGTCGTACAGTAACTGTGAAAATCATCGGGGAATCTCCTTATTATCTATTGCTGGCAAGATACTAGCACGCATCATTCTTAACCGCTTAGTAGATCATTTTGAAAAAGGACTGCTGCCCGAAAGTCAATGCGGCTTCAGAAAGAACCGTGGAGCTACTGACATGATCTTTGCTGCTCGACAAATCCTGGAAAAGTGTACTGAACAACATAATAATATTTACTTCACTTTCGTTGATCTTACCAAGGCATTTGACTCCGTATGCCGAGCCGGCTTGTGGAAAATAATGGAAAAATTTGGTTGTCCCACCAAGATCATCAATATGGTCAAACAGTTTCATGATGGAATGAAAGCATGCATCATAGAAAACGGCAACCGCTCAATCCAGTTTGAAGTTACCAATGGCACCAAACAAGGCGATGTTCTAGCGCCTCTCCTATTCAGTATGGTGTTCACAGCCATGATGATGAATGCCTACAAAAGTAAAGACCCCGGTGTTGACATCCGCTACCGTTTCGACGGTGGATTATTCAATCTCAGACGCTTAGGAGCCAAGACAAAAGTAAGACATTGCAGAATACGTGACCTTCTCTTTGCTGATGATTGCGGTCTGCCAGCTTTATCCCATGATGATATGCAACGTAACATTGACTCCTTCACAAGAGCATGTTCAGACTTTGGCATGGAAATCAATACAAACAAGACAAAAGTTATGTTCCAACCTTCACCAGGATGCCAGTATGCTGAACAACCTGTTTTCGTCAATAATCAAGAGGTGGAGTATGTCAACAAGTTTACTTACCTAGGCAGCACCTTATCAAATACTGGCCAATTAGACGATGAAATAAGCACTCGCATTGCTAAAGCCAGTGCATCATTTGGAAGACTGTCCTCCAGAGTGTGGAATCAACGAG
>NW_022688475.1:0-781 GCF_011630105.1 Anneissia japonica | reverse complement strand
TGGCATATTATTATGCATGCATGACATGCGGTCTAACTGTTATACAGTCATAATAAAATCTATTTCACATCTGGGTCTCCAAAAGTTTACACAGAAAGTCTTAAGTGTTAAAATTAAATACTTTAAAAATCAGAACATTCGAGTCAAAACATCCAAACAAAATATTTTTAAAATAAAATACGGTAATTTGTTACAATTTTGGCTATTGTCTTCAATTTGCGTGCCTGCATGCAGTGTACTATAATCTCAGTCAGACCGCCGTTTGTTTAATAGTGTTTTTGTTTGGATGCATGTATCATGAATAGAGTAAACGACTCAATAATTAGCAGGCACTGTGTTATGATACAGATTTGAATCCTAAAAATAAATTCAAAAGGCGTCAAAATATAAGTTGAAAGATTTTTTATTTTGAGACTGCTCTAGTTTTTGCGATACTGTACAATGAAAAAAAAACCCCCCAAAAAAAACACGGACTCGACAATAAATAAAGTAGTAGTTCTACATCAGTAGGTCGATGCATTTCTGGTTCCATTCTACACTTAGATACTGATGAGATTACATTGAAAATAGCCCCAGGCCTACGTAGATTTTCTATATATGTTCATGCGTCCGTTGGCCGCCGAGAAAACGTTGCGATGCGGGGAAAGTGACACACTTCAAGGTGTGCGCGACTACTAGACTGAACCGGGAAGCAAGAAAGCAATGCCTAAGCTAGTGCCTAAAAAAATGAGATGTTATTACAAGGCCTCAGGCCTAGACTTTACAACAAAATTTGTCAGGA
>NW_022688474.1:0-614 GCF_011630105.1 Anneissia japonica | reverse complement strand
CAGAATCTAACATTACCATCTCGTTTACGGACTAACACAGGTGCTGAGGACCACTCTGAGTTAGAAGGTTGAATTATACCCCCCTGGAGCATCTTATCTAGTTCTTTGCGTTCTTCACCCGCAAAGTGCAGGGGAGTCCGGCGTAGGCGCTGCTTAACCGGAGGTGCGTCGGAAGTGTCAATGCGGTGTTCTATATTGGGGACCTCCCCAATATCGAACTGATCAACTGCAAACACATCCGCGAACTCCGTAAGCAATTCCCGTACCGTCCCCGCCTGCGGTCCAGATAACCCCCCAGTAGAGGCATGGTATGTTGCCCGCAAATGTGATGGTAATTGACTGGCGCTGCTAGGTGACCCCCTGTCTAGGACGGTAGGAGCCTCCCCAGGGACGCAAGATTCTATTACTGAGGCTATTCCTATCTCACGACCTGATTTTAATGTTACAAAATTATCGGTAGTGTTAACCACACACAGCTTGGGCGAAACGCCACCGCTATGTAGGGTTCTAGGAATTAAAAGACTTTGATGTACGTGTGGTTCTACAATATATTCCTGTAACCCGGCATCCAAATTACAGGCTAGGAATGCTGAGGAATTAGGTGGTATAACACG
>NW_022688473.1:0-887 GCF_011630105.1 Anneissia japonica | reverse complement strand
TATTGTCATGCCCATAAATCCCATACATGGTCCATGTAAACAATTTGCTTGTGTTTTTTTTTTTTTTTTTAGATTAAAATCTGTATCTGTTTTGTTAATTTTTTGTTATTAATTTTTATTTTCATTTAGGAGAATAAATCCATTGACGAAATTATCCAGAAGTTGATTTTTCCACGGCTGAGGTCAGGCCTCAAAGAAGTCATCCCACTCTACTTCGCTGCCGAGGGGAGGAGAATAATAATAATAATAATAATAATAATAATATAATAATAATAATAATAATATGCAAGTTTTTATTTAGCGCTCTATACAAGTAAGTCTCAGAGCGCTGAGAAGAATTGCGAAGGCCACTGGCTCTAGCCCTTCTACTGGGCACCTTCTATGTTTTTAACATTCAGTATCATAATAAAGCAAAGGACTATATCTTCCTAGAATCCAAGATGTTTGAAAAGATGAAGGAAGCCAACAAACATGTCATTACACTGTTTATGACTTGCTAGTTGGAAAATAAGAGTTTATAACCTCATTCATTTGGAAGGGGTAATTCTCTCGCTAATCTGCCATTATAGGCATGGTTTATACGTGTAAAGATAAAGAGAAAAATGTATTTTGTGAAAAAAAATAAAGGAATGATTATTTATAGAATTTTTGTGTGGTCTTTATTGATTTGTGGTCTATTGAAATTATTTCCAAGGAGTCAATTTAACCCCAAAAATTGAGTTAAAAGTCCAAAAGTGGAGTTAATAAAATAGGTACAGAACGACTCCTTTTCTGGAGTAATATTTACTCTTGTATTTTTACTCCCCAAAGAAAGTAATATTTACTCCAAAAAGAGGATGGGAATCACCCTCTTTTTGGAGTTAATGTTACTCCCTTTGGGGAGTAAA
>NW_022688472.1:557-1549 GCF_011630105.1 Anneissia japonica | reverse complement strand
TTCATTGTTAATAGAGATATCTTAGTTTTAAATAGAGATATCTTAGTTTTAAACAGAGATATCTCTATTAATAGAAATATCTCTATCAACAAAGATACCTTAGTTTTGTTTCCGGTGCAGAACAATATGGGAAGAGTGTTCATACTATCGGCAACTGAGGTAAGTTAGCAAGAAAACGGTTTCAGGCTCCCCAAAGTAGGGGATTACTCAACCGTATAGACAAATGACCTACTCCTACTAATGAAGATTTATAGCCCAGTATGGCGAGCCGAGTTGTCATTTAATCGTAAATAGAGATATCTTAGTTTTAAATAGAGATATCTTAGTTTTTAATAGAGATATCTTAGTTTTAACTAAGATATCTCTATTAATAGAGATATCTTAGTTTTAAATAGAGATATCTCTATTAAAAACTAAGATATCTCTATTTAAAACTAAGATATCTCTATTAAAAACTAAGATATCTCTATTAATAGAGATATCTCTATCTCTATATCTCTATTAATAGAGATATCTTAGTTTTAAATAAAGATATCTTAGTTTTTAATAGAGATATCTTAGTTTTAAATAGAGATATCTTAGTTTTTAATAGAGATATCTCTATTTAAAACTAAGATATCTCTATTAATAGAGATATCTCTATTAATAGAGATATCTTAGTTTTAAATAGAGATATCTTGGTTTTTAACTAAGATATCTCTATTTAAAACTAAGATATCTCTATTTTCATTGTTAATAGAGATATCTTAGTTTTCAATAGAGATATCTTAATTTTAAATAGAGATATCTTAGTTTTTAATGAAGATATCTTAGTTCTTAATATAGATATCTCTATTAATAAAGATATCTTTATTAATAGAGATATCTCTATTTAAAACTAAGATATCTCTGTTTAAAACTAAGATATCTCTATTTAAAACTAAGATATCTCTATTAACAGAGATATCTCTATTAAAAGAGATATCTCTATTTAAAACTAAGATATATCTATT
>NW_022688472.1:0-551 GCF_011630105.1 Anneissia japonica | reverse complement strand
GCGTATACCTTAGAATGTGGTAGGAATCTGTTTTGGCAGCAGCGGATTGATTCCAGATGTGATTAGGTTTATATATGCGCAGAGCTGTGTGTGTCCAAGGACTCTGGCTATGCAGTTAGGTACGTCCTTAAAACGTCCACTGTCATACTACATTAATGCTATATTTAACGAAATTATTTCGTAACAGATGTAATAACGATCAATAAAAGCTAAATATAACATTCACATGCAAATAATGAATTAGTTTTTGCATCTTCATATTCATTTGCTATGTCGGATCATTTGTTTTGATTTTATAGATCTATACTTTTTGGATCTGTTAAATTTGTTTAATCCTACATTTCATCATATTAATCATTTTATTAATTTATATATTTCCCCTCCAATTAATTACATTTATATCAAAACATTGAGGTCAGTCAGGGGTTTTCGCGCTGGAAGTCGCTTGTGTCATTGGGAAATAAAAGGTACTTTATCTACGTTTGTCTTTTCTACCTAGGAATATTAATGGGTAACTGGTAGGATGTTGTGGCATTAAATAATTATACTAC
>NW_022688471.1:0-779 GCF_011630105.1 Anneissia japonica | reverse complement strand
AATAGGTGCGGAGAAACAAAAGCTGTTAAAAACTACTATCGCCAAATTAAACTTTTAATTGCACACTGTAAATATATTAATTATATACATCAAAAGAGCCTAATAAATATCCAATCCAAAATCCCAAACTCTTACGTTAAAATTCTCAGTCATATCTTCAATAGTTCTATTGCCTCAGGTTTTTTTTTCCCCAAATGCTCTAAAAATTGCAAAAGTAATTAAAAAAAGGGATGATGACATACACAAATTATTTGCATCAGGTTTTTTTTTTGCTCGCAAGTATTTGGTAGCGTACTGAGCATTCGGTATACGAAACATGAGAAGAGCAAAATATTTCTATCGAATCTCCTGACGAAAATATCGACTCATTCTGCGAAAGGAATGACCCGTCATTATATATCTTTAATCGTGCGAATACCTGTATTCCACCAGTGACTTTGAATGTTAAAAAACAGCAGTTGTTCCATAATATTATTTTCTTTTTCTTTTTGTTTCAAACTTTACCATGGAAAAAAATACTTTGTTAAAAAGAAGGCTTTAATTTTGACAAAAGTATTATATATGTATATATTAGTTACCCGTATTTTATTTGAAATGTAATATAGATTAAAGATGGAAAAATGAATGAAAACAATTAAAAAAAAAGAGTGACAATAAAGGTGGGTGATTCCCACGAAAGACAAAAAAAAAGTTGTTCCATAATACTTGACAGCCTATCTCATTTGCTGTATCTGGATTCGGTAAAAAGTGATATTAACTCCAAGCTGATAGTATATCTT
>NW_022688470.1:0-1049 GCF_011630105.1 Anneissia japonica | reverse complement strand
GACTTAAGGCCTGTTTATACTAGCAACGATAACGATAACGATAAAAAGGTAAAAGGCAATTGTTCATATAGAAAATAACAGAAGTTTTTACAATAGGACGATTTGATAACGAGTTATCCGTTATGCGATAAGAAAATATTTTGACAAATCAAATCAGGTGACGTCATAATCATAGAAAAACGTTAAAATCGTAGTAGTAGCAACGATTTTATTGTTTTTCCATGATTATGATCTGATTTGATTTGTTGAAATATTTTGTTGTCGTATACACGATAAACCGTTATCGAACCCTCCTAGTGTAAGAACTTCTCCCATTTCTTTTATTTTCTTTATGAACAATTGCTTTTTAGCCTTTTATCGTTTTCATTGCAAGTATAAACAGGCCTTTATGCTCTACATGTGATTATGCCTTCATACGCAATAAACACTATGGACAGTATCTAACAATATATGCATTATTATTTCTACTTGTGTACCTCTTATTATATTCATTGATTTCTAAACTGTGTTTAATAGTACGTCATCACGATATCATGCATTATAATTATATACTCATACATATACTTTTATATTTCTACAATTTATTTCCTATTCCACAATTTGCTTTAATTACATAGGACCTTATATTAATCTTACTATGTTTTATTTCCTGTTACTGTTTACTGTAGTTAAGTCTTAGCGTTAAGCTGGTTCAATGGCACCGCCAATAAAGAATCGCTTACATAATCATTTTGCGGACATCTTATCATGGTTTAATTGTAATTAATTCACCCATTAACTGAACGTATATTTTGTGGTCCAATCAACTAATTGTATCGTTAACTTGATTCTGATTGGTTAATACTATTTATTATTCTTTATGTATGTGTAAGATCTCCAAAGTTTTCTCACTTTAACATTGATGAAGATAGCAGAAGCTATCGAAATATCTGTTTGATTTTGATATAGCCTAATAAATTTAAATTGTTTTTTACAGTTTTTTCATTGCTTTTACATTTTATTTCACTTTGAGTATACATGTAAACCCACTCTTCAATATATATATACAT
>NW_022688469.1:0-1976 GCF_011630105.1 Anneissia japonica | reverse complement strand
GTGTTTCTAAAAACCTTTTAAAATTTGAATCGTAAATTTTCTTATCGGGATTTAATAATAACAACAACAACAACAACAGCAATAATGATGATGATGATAATAATAATAATAGTAATAATTTATTGTTATTGTTGATGACAGTGACAATGGTGAAGATGATAGTGGGGGTGGTGGTGGCAATGACTAGAACTAGATGACTAGATAACTAGAACGAAAAGGAAGAAAGGAAATTATAATTAAAGAAAAGAATAGATAGAATAAAGAAAAGAGAGAAAAGGGAGAAAAAGGTGAGGATAATAGATATAGAAAATTAGAATTACTGATTTTGATATTAAATTAATTTATATTTGCAATTAACCAAACTAACAAAAATATATAATACTTTTTGATTTGAAGTATTTAAGTCTTCCTTTTCCAACAAAACAACATATAAAATTAAAAAATATATATTTTTTCTTTTCGTCAAGAGCTCGAGTCAATAACAATAATAATAATAATAATAATAATAATAATAATAATATTAATAATAATATTAATAATAATATTAATATTATTATTAATATTATATTAAAATATATATATTAAAATATATATAGTATCAGAGAGAAGATATCATATGGAAACAGGAAAATAACTCCAATTCTGTAACCGGAAGAGTATCCATATGCCTATAATGACGGTACTTCCTCTTTGCGTCTTACCACTGATCACCTTTTCTTTACAATAGAACGACTGTGCAAATCAGCCTCCTAAGGCACTGTAACGTTTACAAACAAATCCCAAGAAAAACATGCACACACGACTTACGGATTATTAACTAGTTTGTCGAAAATTTGAATTTTGTATTAATTCGAATGGTTGAGAAGGGCTGTTGAGGGGGTGCTTATTTGAGGGAGGTCTTTGATTTTTAGTGTAAATCGAATACGTATATACACAAATACGTGCCTTGTGGAACTACAGACAACCGTAATTAGGCCTGCTATGCCGTCAAAATGTGTTATTGCGTGATCTTAAAGACTTACCGTATTGGTCTGAACCAGGTTAAAAAATAATTAGAAATGGCACTCTCAGACAAAATTTAATTAGACTATGATTTTTCTTTGTTCTCCATTTCTTTCATAATTTTAGGGGGCTCTTCCTCCACACCGAATCCGCCACTGTGAAGTTGTAACTTTTTGTGTCCTTTACATCTGTAGGCCTACAGATGACATGGATCAATCTGCAATGACTGGAGCTGATAATTTTCAACAGATTTCAAGCACATTATTAAAACTCAACGGTTAGAAGAGCGGGCAAAAAAATGTAATGCATACTATACTATTTCGCGATTAGGAAAGATTTTAGTATAAATAATAGGTTTTATTGAAATTTGGTGGTCCAGGGTCAGAGGCCTGGAGTGGGTTTGTGAGAAAAGCCCAGGAGGCTCCGACAAAGTAGCATTTTGAGGGTCTTATATAATGGATTTTTCAAACACATAGTTCGTGAATATGTTATTTAAATTTTCATTAATTTGGGTGTTTTTGGGACCTGAAGAAGTAACGTTATTTATGTCTTTTACATCTGCAGGCCTACAGATAACATTGTTCATATTATAGATCAATCTGCAATCACCGGGAGACGATCAATTCCCAACAAATTTCATATATTAAAAATCAACGGTTAGATGAGCTGGCAAATAATGCAATGCATGCTATAGCATTTTGTGATAATTGGGAACGATTTTGTGAAATCATAGGTTTTAAAAAGTGGATCCTTTTGGAATTGGTGGGTGGGGGGGGGTGCGTCCGTACCCTCTGCACTCACTGTCTACGGGCCTGCTGTGACTTAAAGTTGAAAACAGTAGTTATACTAATTGGTAGCTGGTTCCATGAGTAGGTCAACGCATAAGTAAAATAACATTTATCGTAGTCGTTTTTATATCATGGCGGTAGTCTAACAGGAGAGAGCTTAAGAAGAAAAATGTATTTACTATGTTA
>NW_022688468.1:0-724 GCF_011630105.1 Anneissia japonica | reverse complement strand
CGGGAATTGAACCCGGGGCCTCTCGCACCCAAAGCGAGAATCATGCCACTAGACCAACGAGCCTTACTTGAAAGAGTTCAATATGTAGCAAGCATTTAACGATCACCCACAGGAATTGAAACAGCCTGTCATGGAAACATGTGACAGCTTCCCACCTCAGAATACCATTGTGACGAAACCACAAGGCGCCACGTCATCAATATTAAGATTCAAGAAACTTCGTTGATTAGAACCATATCAATTTAATTATTTGATTAATTTCTGTGCTTTAAAAAAAAAAACATTATTAGGCCTATTTTGTTTCAATAATGTTTTTTGTTTTTGTTTTTAATTGTGTTTAAACGCAGCATGTCATTATATTGTAATAAATCGTGTAGGAAAATAATACATCACGTAGCATAGCTCTTAACGAATGAATAAAGAATTGTGTATTAAAATTCATCTGGCGGGCTCGAACTTGCGACCTCTCGCTGTCAAGGCGAGCGTCACAACCATTAGACCACGGAGGCTTTGTGGTTGAACAGATTGAAATACCACCAGATACACACCATTAGAGTCTCCAATATATCCCACAATAGGAACGGCTAGAAACAAATGGTTGCACATAATATAAATTAATAGCCATTAAAACTGTTAAATTATATATAAATCAAAGAAGTAAATACAGTGTTCGAATAAAGGACGTAATACATCGTGTAGCATAGGCCTAGCTCTTCAACGAATG
>NW_022688467.1:0-504 GCF_011630105.1 Anneissia japonica | reverse complement strand
GTGTCAAAGATCAGCATTTCTGGTTAATGGTATAGAAGTTTTTAGCTAGTTACATTGGTTATAACATTCTAGTGTACTAGTGTACTGTTATTATCCAGGAATATTTATTTGAGTTCCCATTAATATTAAAGCTTTGACCCTAAAATCCAAGAATGCTGCTAATTTTCAGCTCACGTTGTCTAATGTTTAAGTTCAAGTTCATCTCAGAAGTTAAAAGGTTATAATTGTAATATATTCTAATTCTAATACTAATTTCCTGAATTAACAACCAAACAAAGTTAATTAATAAACAATAGGCTGCTACTCCTCATCATCCGAGTCTGTTGTATCACTACAGTAGTACTACTGAACTCTCATCGCTGGTTCTCAAAATAGTCACTAGTGAGCTGGTGCAGCAAGGGTGGCAGGGTACTTGTGGACAATTCAAAATTTCTTAACCATGACAAATGGAGGACGGATGCTAATCTAGCAACTTAAAATGGCACTGGCAATATGTGATGTAGT
>NW_022688466.1:0-556 GCF_011630105.1 Anneissia japonica | reverse complement strand
GTTCTGCGCATAGAGAAGTTTGATATGCGCTATATAAGTATACAATAATAATAATAATAATAATAGGGCCTATTGATGTAAGATCACATACTTTTTTCCCGACTCCTGAGTCTCAGCTGGGTCGGCACACACTGGGCAGGCCTCACTATTTGTCAATTAATCGTACCTATCATTGTATTTAAAATTTAAAAAAAAAATAATATATTCAAATTTTTGTCTACAGGTGCAGTAATCATACATTTTCTTAGCTCTACTTCAGCCGTACGTGGTTTAGACTGAGGTAAAAAAGAAATATAAAATAGTACCTAGATGGGAAGACACTTTTATATATACAGTAGTAAAATTCATCATCATCACATCACCAGGCAAAATAAAGCGTCAACAAATTTCTCATGATCTCTTATTAACGATTTTCGGCAAACATAGAGATATAATTAATACTGTACATGTGATGTAAAATTAATCATCATTGATCGTATGTTTCTTTGTTTTTTATGTACTTTTGTTGCCATGAGAAAAACTAATTTCATATTTTAATTTGACAATAAAGCTATCT
>NW_022688465.1:199464-200205 GCF_011630105.1 Anneissia japonica | reverse complement strand
GTTTCACGTACACGAACGCTAATTGGTTGGCTCGCCCAGTGCAGCGCACATGGGTTTAGTTTGTCCCAACAGGCCCAGGCAACACCACATCTCTGTAGGGGAATTCCCAAGTTATACCTTTGTCGTATAGGTAATCTTACGTTCTTTATTTTAGTTAAATAAAAGATATAAAGTGATGAATTAATACACTGACACATGGTTTTATTTGAACACTTTATTATGACATCGTAAAGTGATGAATAAGAACACTAAACACATGGCTTTATTCGTAGGCCTAGGCCTAGAGGCTAGGTCTAGCCTAGGTATCATCGTTCGTACATACGTTTATTGAGCGTTACGTACGTATTAGGTCAAAGGTTACCACAAATTTAACAAAACCTCTATTTTACGAATCCCCCGATTTACGTACGCCCTCTGGTCCCGTACCGTACGTAAAATCGAGGTTCTACTGTACTAAAATTAACTTTTTTCACGATCGCGACTCTCAATGGCCGTATTCAACTGGTTGTTCTTCATTAAACCACGCCCACCTGTGCAGTGGTAAAATCCTACTTAACAAAAGACGACCAGTTGAATAGAAAACTGGTAAATACTTGACAAACCAAAATGGCTGCATAGTTACCGCAATACACGCTGCGTATTATCAAGGCTGCCTCGGATTGTGGCAGTATGGGTTTTTTTTCGTAAAAAAATGTTTTCATCCAGTTTTTGAATTCTGTTAGCCTACAATTATTTTTTGAC
>NW_022688465.1:196574-198890 GCF_011630105.1 Anneissia japonica | reverse complement strand
GTTGTGGGCTATCATTTTTTTTTCTTTTTCTTTCTTTTTTTTTTCTTTCCCTCCCAAAAGGGGGGGCCGGGCCGGGCCGGTCCCCCCCCCCCCTAAATCCGCCCCTGCTACAGCAGCCTCCAGGGACAGGAGGAGGAACAGCCAAACAGTGAATTTCTGGAGGAGGCAAACTAAAATGCATATAGGGTGAAAGTTAACCTCTAGGGCCTAGATGTATAATAATATGCCTCCGACTGATTTAATTGTAATGTTGTTTCATGATATCTGTATTGCTCCAATTGTTTAGAATTTTCAGAATGAGTGAAGACTTAAGAAAGCGGCTTGAATTCAAAAACAGAGGTGTCCGAAATGCTGCCATTGAAAAAATCAAAAGCCAGATAATAAAAGGACTAGCAAAAGCAAAGATTGAAGGCCTTGCCGAAGCAAAAACTAAAAAGGTACTGTATTGCATCATTCTACAAACACATGCTAGTTAATCGAAAAGTCTACTGATTAATCTCTGATAAGTTAGTATAATACATACTCCAATTTCTGATGATGACATAATTAATGTTGAAATACTGAATCCTGACACGATGGCGTACATTTCGATACTTGGAGTATGTATTATACTATCTTATCTGGTGCTAGTTATTAACATAATATTCCAGTGGGTCTGTGACAAACTTTTTCATTCTTCAATGCCCAGTAATAGCAGATTCAGAAATTTGAAATAGAAGGGCCGAGTGATTAAATTTTACAGAGAGAGAATTTAGGAAATGTTATGTCTATGGCATGTCTAGATGGCCAGAAATGTCACCTTCAAACTCAAAATTTGAATTTAATTTTTTTCCCCCCCCCCCCTGTTTTTTAATTTTTTAATTTTGAAAATCTGCTTAAATGCATCCACTTATGCATCCCAACATCTTCAATTTTACATGTACCATAGTTCATTGGGTATAAATAAGTGTGCTACATTAAACACAAAATTGTGTAGAATGTGGTGGATGAGCTTATATCCGAGGACCGAAACTGCAAATGATAGTGACCCTGCAGGTGGCTAAATATGTCTAGCCTAAATCATACCGTGAGTCAGGAGTCTGACCTCACAAAAACAGACGTGGAGATGTCTCGAGTTAAAACTGAACAAGGAATAGCCAACTGAAGGGCTTTAACTGTACTGTTATAAAGTCCTTTTCTAGTGCATTGCTAAGTTTTCTATGAATCCAAAATGGCATTGAAAAATTGTTCGACTTAGATAAAATTCGATTTACAGATTGGTAATTAATAAAAACACAACAATTTCGCATGTAAAATAAGATCAACTTAGAAATTATTCAAATTAGGTGAAGTCAACTTAGGCAAGTTTAACTATATATCAAACATATAATGTAATATCTGAAAAATACATTTTATTATTTTTGGACTTCACAGATTCCAGAACTTGAATTGCTTTGGGATCAGTGTCACATAGAATGCACACATGTGAGTCATGCATGTTGTAGCGCCCTCACATCACTGGTGCTTACATCTCACCTGGATTTGGATGATGTACTGCGAGGCTTCCTGAACTTGTATCCATCTGCAACCGATGCCACTGGAATTTGTAGAGGCATAACAGACCTACTTGTCATGCAGACAAGTGCAGTAGTTCATGTCGTTCGATCAAGCAAATCAGAATATAGGAATCCTTATAAAATCAGGTAAGGGATGTTTAAAACTATTTTCAGCACAATGTTGGGTACACTGGTCCTGTACTCTGGAATAATTTAGCACCATCAACTCAGTTGATTTAGCACCATCAACTCAGTTGATTGTAGAGGCATAACAGACCTACTTGTCATGCAGACAAGTGCAGTAGTTCATGTCGTTCGATCAAGCAAATCAGAATATAGGAATCCTTATAAAATCAGGTAAGGGATGTTTAAAACTATTTTCAGCACAATGTTGGGTACACTGGTCCTGTACTCTGGAATAATTTAGCACCATCAACTCAGTTTCTGTGAGGTCGTTTACCAAAACACTCTGGAATCAACTCGTTTCGCAATACTAAAATTAACTTTTTTCACGATCGCGACTCTCAATGGCCGTATTCAACTGGTTGTTCTTCATTAAACCACGCCCACCTGTGCAGTGGTAAAATCCTACTTAACAAAAGACGACCAGTTGAATAGAAAACTGGTAAATACTTGACAAACCAAAATGGCTGTATAGTTACCGCAATACACGCTGCGTATTATCAAGGCTGCCTCGGATTGTGGCAGTATGGGTTTTTTTTCGTAAAAAAATGTTTTCATCCAGTTTTTGAATTCTGTTAGCCTACAATTATTTTTTGAC
>NW_022688465.1:190226-196546 GCF_011630105.1 Anneissia japonica | reverse complement strand
TAAATTATATTAACGCAAATGTTGTTGCTAAACTGACCAATCGGCCATATTTTTTTGGTCACATGCATAACGCTGATTAATGCATTCTGGTTACATTAATTTTCGTTGTCAACGAAGTCTGTTATACGAACCAGTCAAATGAAAATAATACTCAACGAAAATTCGTACTCAACGAAATGAACCAGTCGAATAAACCCATCGCTGCTCCATGAAACTGCAATTTCTGTTGTCATGCAAGTGTGGGTATGTGTTGTTTTGTTTGTGTCTCTCTGTGTTTTTGTGACTTTGTGTTTAGGCCTTTGTTTTTTTAAATCTTCTCGTTTTGATTTTGTTCTTTTGTCTCATAAACCTATTGTTGTTAATGATTTTTTACTACTATTTGACTGCAACTGGAAGAAAATAAATGTCTTTTTGAATTTGAATTGAAAAGGTCAAAGTGGCATATCTAGTGGGATGTGTGGGGACCACATCACTGTGCTTGGGCATCAAAAATGTTTTTTGAAATTTCATACAAGAGAACTTACCTTTTAGAGAAGGATCATAAAAAGTTCAGTATCTGAACTTTTTTTACTATTTCTGCCTTCAGGTCTCATCCTCACCCGTTGATCACCTGTCTTATGAGTCGTCCTAACAACTGGCCTGTCATCCTCCATCAAGTACAACACCTTCTAAGCTTAACAGATAAAAGGTAACACCATTATTTGCCACTATCTCATTCTTTATCTAAAAATCAGTTTTACAACGTATCCAATTTTTTTATTCATCCAGAGCCTGGCTTTAAGTCTTTATTCATGGAGGAATAAGCAACTCAATTCATCAAGTTATGGAACAATTTATCATTTTCGCGATCGACCTACATTGGACTTTATATTCACATGGTTTAATATAAGCCTAAGAATTGTGATTTGGTCATTGTTTTTAACCATGCTTTTCTGGGCTTACTTTTTAGCATTATGTACAGAATGCTTTCTAGAGTCCTATCGGTTAGAATAGGAAGGGTCATACTGTACTCTTTAAAAAAATCTTCCTAAGGGAAAGTCCCTCATGAAGAGTACACACGTCGGCCTCACCCCCGGCGACCAACTCACCTATGGGGATCTTGTGAGTTTGCTGTGAACATTTTTTATAACAAAGTACAAACGCATGCTCTGATCAGAGTTTTAGGCCCAGATAGTTCTACCTCGCAAGACAAAAAATATCGAACAGAATAGATATTTTGCTTACTGTCTTGAGAGGGAGAATCCTCACTTAAAAAAAATCACCTGCACATGCCAAACAAACTTTTTTCATGTACTCCAGTTTACTTCATTTTTTAACACACTTTATTTAAAACGTTATTACTCATCATTATATTTTTCTACATATTTTTTATTTCAGCATTCGGCCATACATTATACCTATGTTAGAACCTTTCCTAAAGTATCTGTTTCTGGAACCTGGGCAGTCGTTAGAATATGCTGGTTTGCGAGCAGCCCTCTACAACAGCCTCCTTCAACAATGCTCTGTGGAAAGTCAATACGATGAGGGAGTACTCTCTCAAACAATTATCAACTTCTTCGTAAAATGTATACCTGCCTTACAGGTAGGAGTTACTGTACAATAAATTGTAGTGATGGATACTATAAAACAAGAGTTCTCAAGCAAAGTCCAGGCAATATGTAGACTGGATTCCAATCGCTAAATTTTTTCTTAATCAGTGAGAACTATTTAGGCACCAGTGGTGTTTTATATTACTTATTTGCATAGTTTTCCATACTATACTTTTTTTAGCATGATATAAAATCTAATTTTTTATTATAATCCTAGAAAGATTTGCAATTCCTAATTATTTTGGTGACCCAAATTTTTTGGGAAATGAAGTAGTGTTCAGTTGGGTTTTTGGATTTCTGAGAGACTCCCGCATCTCGCAAAGGGACTTGGGACCAACTGCAAAAGGGTGTCTTGTATTAGTGGTCTGATTCAAGCACTAAACTTAAATTATTAATTGTCTTTCTTTATTTCTCTCAGATTTCTCTTCCACAACATATGGCAGAAGTTACAACATTTATCGGCCAGTTCACAAATATCTTGTTAACTATTCAAAACGATAAACGAATGCTATCCCCCAGACTGCCACTCATAGGTACCTGTCTCTTATACACATCTAGATGTTGCATCACCTCCTGTGTCACCGTCAGTACATGGGGACCAGCTGTCAAGGATCGAGAAGAAAGCTACATATTGTCTCAGTCTTATTCAAAAAAACCAATCAGAAGATAGAAATTATGGGATAGATTCATCCAAGTGTGAAGTAAATACTGAAAGTCAGTCTGGAATAAGTTTATGTCCTTCCTACGTAGACATCAAAACATATACACACTTACTGTTAGTTCTCCATGACAGCAAAAAAGCTGTACATGAATGGTTGTCCGTGATTCAGTCAAAATTGAGCTGTGCGAAATCTGTGTCGGAGTATGTGACGATGGTTGTAGCATCCCTCCTGATGAGAAGAGATGAGGATCAGATAGATGGGTGTCTAGAGACTTTACTGGCCATTGCTAGGTTGAATCCCTCAAAGGTATGGTCTTCTACTATGTTTTGATTAATACCACCCTGACACTTCCACGACTTTTGTCCCCACATTGCCGCACAAAGCGTTGTGGCAAGGCGTGCCATTTCGGTGGTATTCAGCGGAGCGTGAAGCCCTATTTGCGGCCTGTTCTTTTCTTCCCGCATCGACACGCATTGCCCCAACGACTTCGCTCATGGTTCGACACGCATTGTCCCAACGACTTCGCTCATGGGTGAAGTCGCCGTGGCAATTTTTGGTCGCGCTTTGTCCCTCCTGGCGGCACGCTATATACATAGCGTAGATTTTTCTTAGGGATCGCTGTGGACGATACAACATGCTGAATCACAGAGACAGTGTTATTACAGAACAGAGAAGGTGTCTATATCTGGCAGCTGCAGGACTATTACTTCTAGAAGAGCAGGAGAAAAGGCAGCAAGAGGAAGAGCATTCTTCATTGACACGCACTGTCGGCAGTGTTCGTGCCGAATTCGCACAGTGTTCACGGCATGAACATTGATTCGTGCCGCATTTTTGAACATTTCCAAATTCTCTCTACGACATGGCATGCACACCCGCACCCTTCACATACTCCTCACGCTCGTTCCCGCGAAGTGCTCGCCAGTGGGGGTACGAAAATCGTGCAAGTGTCAGGGTGGCATTAGACCTAATTGTTGATAGCAGTCGAAATAATCTATGTAAATTCTTTTTCTCACAGAAAGAAAATGTGTCATCTGTACAATAATCAAAGTTAAATTTAATTCTTAAAACATGGACCATATGATATTACGCAGCAATAACAGCTCAAATGTCTCATCTCAAAGATATTGTGCTAATGTAATTTAGCATTTCAGCCCTCAAGCTCAAACACAAAAATGAGTAGCAATAAAAATGCAACCCTGAAAAGCCTAAAAAGATCTCCACAGTTCAGCACATACAGTGGCTACCTCCAGCTGAACTGCTATAAGCTACTCCAAAATGTAGAGATTCATATTTTTAAATAATTGTGGCAAAGACAAGCCAACCAGTCGCTCATCGCAAATCCTGTTTTGGAGATAATGGCCAAAACAAGCTGGAATGTCAAAATTTTGGAAATCTATTTTATTGCACTAAACTAACCTTTACATCATACTGTTGGTTTCCTCATTTTCCATGTTAAAACATTAATATTTAATGATTTGGTGCTGGTTTCTGCCTAAGAAATGCCTGAAATCGTAAACTTTGAAGACTGATTTCTCAAATATTGTTCTTTAAACAGCTGTATGTTTAAACTCCTGTAACTTCATAACGAAATGTCAGATTCTTTTACCATTTTATAGCTCTAATTTTACTGCTTAACTCTGTATTAATAACTAAAAATTGATTTTGCGATGAGTGACTGGTTTGGCTTGGCTTGTCTTTGCCACAATTATTATATTTTACAGGCACCCAGTATATTAACCTTATTACTATACTTACTTGGAGTCGAAGAGCGACCTGCAGTTACTCTGAAAGTTGTGAATGCTATCCCCCAGACTGCCACTCATAGGTACTGCATTTCACCAGTGTTGAAGGTAATTCAGTCGCTAGGAGCAAACACTGATATGTACGCTGTGTCAATAAGGTTGCTGACAGTTTTATGGAAACTACAGGTAGGCTTAGCACAATTTTTTATATTAATGGCAATTAATGAGAGTCTGAGCTATCAAGGCACTTTTTTCCCTGGTACAGAATCATTCGTACATAATGTGCAACCTCCTCTAGCACTACTATTTCATTTTGAATCATTCACCCATTTTTTGACTTCTGGGTGAAGAGAGGCAAATGCAGACTAAGTTTCTTGCCCAAGGACACAAGCAGATGGTTAAGCATCCTTCTCGAACCACCTGCCTTCCGATTGAAAGCACAGTGCCTTACATGCTGCGCCACACTGATTTTTCACTATGCTTGAAGTAAAGCATAGGAAAGACATCATACACCAGAAAGTGTTTTAACATCCCACTGAAAATGAGCAGGAAAATATTTAAGAATCATCTAATTTCCCCTGCCAGCACCTCTTACCCTACTATCATGCAGCCAATTCTAACTAAGTGATCAGTTTCGGTGACAAATAAAATGCTGATACACTTCTATACTGGTGACAGCATCAATCATCTGATCAGAATCTCCTAATCAGGTTTGGTGATGTCATCATGAATGGTGATGTCACTGAAACTGATACTTTTCAGATCTATTAGGTAAAATCGGGTCAGAACCCATAGGTATACTCTGGAGGCAGGTATCTTATTCTTAATCCACCAAGCCACAGATCCACATTATCCATTAATTTCATTGTCTTTTATTAGGATCGTTGTTTTCCTCATCTTCAAAAGATGATAAACCTTGAGAAACATCAAGAAACTCAGTGCAAACCTTTCGAGTATAATGAAGAGTTACTGGCAAAGACAGCATCCATCAAAGACATATGCAAAACAAGGTATATTTATGCATAGATTTTAAATGTAGCGATATGCCGTAAAGTTTTTTTTAAACTTATTTTCCTCTCTGTTCAGACACTTTTATTTACTTATTTTTTCCCCTTCTCAGTCAATTTTTTATTATTTATAACTTATATTGCATATATTATCTTAACACTCTGCCCGCCAAACATCTAGATCTCCGTGTTTGGTAACACAACGCTTGACCGCCAAACACAGAGATCTCCATGTTTCATCCGATAGATGGGGTAATTGCCGACATGTACTAACAATTTGAACGCTATATTCAGTCTCCACCGTAAGTATTTCACTATCTGTTTGTTTACATTGAGCGTAGCGGTATTGATGTACTTTCACAAAATCACGATTATCTAAGCTTCGTTGTGCGAAATTGCATAAATTTCCAAAAGTGAGTCATTTTCATTTTACTCTTACGAGTCACTGATTGTGATTAGAATAAAGTGTTCGGTACCATTGTAAAGCTAAGATGTTTGTAGTTCTTGTAGTATTCACTACATGTCAATCTGATCACATACGCACTCTCAACGAGCTTCGGAAAAGTGTTAAATTTGCTAAAATATCTGGAGGTGGCTGATACTATTTTTTCAATAACCCCTGGCAGTCAGAGTGTTAAGCTTACTAAAATGTGTGTGGAAAAACAATAAACAAACAATTTTATATTCTGCTACATATACAATAGTGAGTGTAGGGTGCTACATACAGCAGTTAATTTTTTTTTGGTAACCAATCAAGTATGTGGGGAGTTGATTTTGTGTAATTTTATCAACTATTCTCAATGTCTTCATTTGTTCTTTGTTTTCTTGCAGACCATTCCAACATGGAGCTGATCTTGTGCATTCATTGTCAACTATTCTCAATAATTATCCTGAGGATCATCATGCTATCCCAGCAAGCTTTGCCTTGGAGGGGCTCTGTGCTCTGTGTGAGGCTGAAGTAGTGGACATTCGGTCTACTTGGAATCTGCTGGCACCTAAGCTGCAACAGGATCAAAGGTTGGTACTCGGTGGCATAGACTGGTTTTGGCCTGGGGGGGGGGTGTTGTGAGGGGTACAAAAATTGAGAATGCGCAGCTAACTATTCAAATGAAAACTACTGTACATTTTTAGTATTTTCGAGTGGAGTTGAATTATAGCTTACTATAGTTAAGATGCTTTTCTTCTAATCCCAAGGTCCTGGGTTCAGTTCCTGTAACAGGACTTTCTCTCATGACAAAATCAACTCCACTCCCTAAGCCTCAATAAGAGAATTAGCTTGTAAAGCATCGTTACATGTAAGTGGCGAGTGTAGTAACAGAA
>NW_022688465.1:182323-190175 GCF_011630105.1 Anneissia japonica | reverse complement strand
TAGACTATTTTATCTGAAGAGTGCTGCACCATGTATGTGTAGCACGAAACTAAATAGTAATAAATATGTCTAATCAAAGCTACTGTTGAACCTCTCATTTTTTGTCTATATATATATATATATACAGTATATATATATTGCTGTTGGATGTGATGGGAATAAATAAATAAATAAAATTTAACCCAATGAGGGGAACTAATTTGCTGCCATGGGGTGCATCCGGACACCCTTCTTCCCGACCATACTCCCATGAGTTCTCTATGATATATGATCAGTTTGCTCTTTGGTACCATAACTCATGATTCATTTTTGTCAAGATGATTGCTTCCATTTGTAAGTCAAAATTGGATTTTATCCTTTGTAGAACACTGGTTCAAATACATCTGTGCAAGTTGTTTTCTCTCATTCCAAGCCATGCTGTAGACACAGATGAATATGAGGTACGATATAAAATTTACAGAGCCAAGCGCCGCTCTTGAATATGCGCCGCGGCACTTAATCAAGAGCATAATTTGCCCTGTGTGTATAATGAAACACTTTTAGAAACAGGGTTTTCAATACAAACATTGTTAAAATGTAGAAAAAACACAATGAAGACACAAGCATTTCTTTATAAACATTTACAATGCCGTGGCCTACTGAAGTACGGGTATACATGAGATAGATAACATGGGAAAGGGCATGGAAAGCGTCAGGCCAATATTTTATGAAATTCAAGGTCGGCGTAGTTTTTTTTCTTTTTTTCTACAACGAACGATATTTTTTCGTGAGCTGATAAGGCTGTAATATCAGGCGAATCAAAAATTGTTGTATTATTTGTGTATTTTCTACTGTTCAAATTTTTGATTTAAAAAAAAAAAGTTTTCCTACCGACCTACCCATTTTTTGGATTTTCCCAAAACATGGCCAACACAAAAATTTATTTTCTTTTTACCTAAATGTACAGCTTTCCAACAGTCTAACCCTTGCCTGCGGGGAAAAGATAATGATGATGATGAGTTCAATGTAAATAGTGTTTGCAGCTGGCTGACATGTTGTCACTGTGGCAAATGTCACCCAATGTAAATTTCTGACAATTATGTGCAATTCCTGAAATAAAAAAATATTATTTATAAGCATTGATCAAACGATTGAAAAATTTCTTATTGAACAAATTATTTTAATTCTTCAGGAGTTTAGGTCTGATGCTGTAGAGATGCTGTGGTCACTATCGTCCAGTCAGAAGGCAGCTGTTGCGGGCGCTGCATTCACTGCTTTAGCCAAGTTTGATGCAGAGGAGTTCACACTCTATGATCTTCCTGAAGAGGTAATAACTTGTGCTGTAGCTGATGTCAACATAACTAAAGTTTGTGATCTTGAGCAATAATTGACAGAGTCTCCAAAAACCCAGCATGTCAATAAGTTTTGGTTTCATACCATACCACGCCCGACCCACCCACATTTTACGAAATTAAGGGTTTTATTTTATTTATTTATTTTTTTTTTTTTGACAATTAACAATAATTTATATGAGCAAATAAGGCAGGAATAGCCTTGGCGAGGCTAGGGGGCCAAGGCTAGCCTATGTTGCTAGATTGTACTACTGTATTTGTGTGCTTTCTACTTCTTAGGCGTAAACACATATTTGGTTATAAAAAGAAAAAAATGTCCTACCGACCTACCAATTTTTTGGATTTTCCCAAAAAAATAGCCAACACAAAAAAAATGGGGTTTTTTTTTGGCCTCACTGGACATAGTAAAATATATATATATTTAATATAAATGTTTGTACAAATAGATATATGTTTATGTAAGTTCATACATTATTTGGACTAACACAATATTTCAGATTGTTTTCTTGTCTTAGTGCTCATGATTTACCACAAAAAAAATTATCTAATTATTGCTAACATTTTCAGAAGCAACTCCAAAATTAGGAAGTTGTACTTGCATCTCTTAATATGTAAAGGCTCTGGCAAATTCTAATTTAAGAATAACTTGAATGATAGGTCAACAAAATTGTTTTTTCCATGGTTTATTGTTGTCCATGCGTTTGATAAGAATTGTCTAAATTCTAGACTAAATGTATTAGAAACTAAAGGTATTATTACATAAGATATGTTAATGATGGGTTAAAAGCTATATAAATATAAAAACAGTTTTTAAATGTATTATTTATCTATTATTATTATTTGTATTATTTAAAATGATAGGTCACCTTGCATGTAAGGGAGAAACTTGCTAAACTCAAGAATGATAGGCAGGTAGGGGGAGAGGAGGAGGGGGAGGATGATGATGAAGATGACATCGATGTTCCTGGAAGCTGTTACTTGCAGTTACTGCTTCATATTGATGAAGAGGTCTTGTCTGGTAAATCCTCAGCTAATTATTGTTTTGCAGATGTTTTATATTGATCATAACTTTGTTTTAAATGTAATTGTCACTGATACTACTTGACTCATTTTAATTGGAATTATTTTAAACATTTATGTAGTTCATTCCCAGTTATGATGACTTGATGAATTTCACTCGGCATTCCTTGTCAAGCATTGCTTTAAGAAGGAAAGATCTACACTTGCAATTTTCTTAAAACTGGTTTTTCCACAAGGCCTAGTTTATGCTTCACAAATTTAAATCTCATAATAAGGCTTAGAGAGAGGAGTTGTTTTAAGCCGGGCACCCACTGCATCGTCGCACGACGAATCCAAACCTGCTCACCCGGCCGTCCCGAGGCAAAATAACATAACTGACATTTTTGTTGATTTTGAGATAACATCATTTTTAGAGTATATTAAACACATCTGAATCACCTGTGAAAATTTCAGGCCTCAATAATATGTAGTTTCGGAGATAGCACCACTTATCTTTAAGCACAAAACTTAAAATCTAGTGATTTTCCCTGGTGAAACAGTGTAACTGGAAGATTACTAGGCAAAACAACGTATCTACGATGAAAATACGTTCTTTATAAGATTGCGTTGGCCAACTACCGTCGAGCACAGTGAGTGCTGTGACATGAATTGAACCTAAGACCCTGAGATTTGAATGCAAACATCTTAAACACCAGCCATTCGACTCCACTCCATATATTACTTTGATTTAATTTTAATTAAGGTGGTTTTTTTTATGATTAAATTTTAACAATTATTTTTAGTATTTTCATTCATTCAGAGTTTGGACTTTTTTAATTAAGGAGAAATAATAATTTTAATAATTATTTGTTTTTGATTAATCCTTCAGAATTTAGATGTTTTTTAACATCGATGATACAGCGTGAAGTGAAGGAGTTGCCACGGAGTGTGTATCATCCAACTCAACTTAGACAGGCTAACAACGAGAAGTCCATAAGCAAAGCAGTGGCTACTATTGCTGGTGTCCTCAAGAATAAATACGACAGAAACAAACAACCTGGCCTAAAGGCAGGCCTAGCAGGTAGTCCAAAATATTAATAAATATATAATTATTAAATGAAATTGTAATTGTTATAAAATAAATTAATTAAATAGTATTATAATATTCATCAACAGTAAGAAATATTTTTAAAAGATAGGTAAGACACAGAAATGATTTAATTGTATAATATATTTAATATATATGATATACTATAGAAAGTACTCAAAAACATTCATTTTTAGGTAAGCTATCATTTATTTAAATTGGAATGTATGGACAGTGGCAGATTCAAGGGGGAGCAGGCCTAGGCCTCTCTATATTTTTCAAAATGCAAAAAAAATGCAGAAAAAAGGTATAATGTTAATTAAATTTCTGTCTGTAAGTGCCATTTCTTGCCATCTAGAGGTGTCATAATCATAAATTTTCTTATCTCAGGTCTACACTGTCCATCGGTGAGATTCTCTTCCCCCTACAGTAGGTCAGATAGATTTAATTATGAATGACTGAGTGAATACCCTTTATATTATTCCTCAATAAATGTACATTACATACCTTTCATTTTTATTTATACCAACACCAGGTGGTTTGTTGTGTTGCTTTGAGTCTATACCTCCAGTCGGGAGAGAGGGCAAAGTAGAAAGACGCCACCTAGCCAGTTCAGGACGAGCTTATCAGCAAATGCTGACCACATTAGTAAACGAGGTAGTTTTGTTTGTTATGTATTAAAAAGAGCATTTGCACTTTGTAGCTTTTTAATTAGTATACAACTCATGACAATGCTTATATACCAATAACAACTGTAAAAATCCTGTGCTATTCAACTTGTGATTGGCTGTTATCTCACAAATTGTTTCAAGCTCCATATGCATAAGTCTCCTTCTAATTAAAGACCATTAAACAAACACACAAAGAACTTTTTAAACCAGACAATCTTGGTAGCTTGGCAAATTCCCTATTTGATGGTGACAAGCAAATGTTAGCTGATAGAATAAACCAATACTTCCACTCCATAACTGAACTTCATCAACCAATAATGCCTGTACAACCACCAGAAGAGGCTGTACCAGACCAATTAATTATTAGTCCAGAAGCCGTTGAAATCAAACTTCGTAACATTTATAGATACAAACCCAGATAACATTCCTAATTGGATACTAAAAGAATTTTCAACTCAATTGGCGTATCCTCTGTGTGCAATTATTAACTCTAGCTTGTGCGAAGCATACATGCCTCAGATATGGAAGTCGGCAAATGTTGTGCCAATTCCCAAAGTCAACCATCCAAAGAACACAGAAAATGACTTGCGTCCTATTTCTCTTAAGCCCACAGTGGCAAAAATCACTGAAAGCCTAATAGGTGAACACTTATGGTCTGAAGTAAAAGATAATGATAATAAATTTGGTTGTATGACTGTTGACGCCTTAGTTAAACTCCTCTGTCATGGCTACCATTCTACAGATAAAGGGGAACAGTTGCCTATCCTATTAGTTGATTTTAAAAGGGCTTACGATTACAATGGTCGTAATATTGTTATCCAGAAACTCAGAGGCATTGAGTTTCTCCTCATATTATAGCCTGAATTAGTTCATTTCTAGAAAATAGACTCCAACGTGTTAAATTAGGAAATTTCACTACAAAGTGGCTCTCTCCAAATGGGGGATCAGGCCAGGGTAACTGGCTCTAAGTTATTATCTTTATTATTTTCATAAATGATCTTCAGGTTCAAAATATGTGTGTTAAATTTATGGACGATACATCCATTGCAGAATACATTGATAAAAATAAATTTTCCACTTCACAGGATGACCTCAACTCAGTAGTAGACTGGTCCTCTGAGAACCACATGAAACTAAATGTTAAAAAAACTAAAGAAATTTTCATTAGTTGTAAACGCAAATGTGCACACATTAGCCCCCTGTCTATTGATAGGGAACGATGAGTTTATTAGAAAAAATTTGTATATTATATATTTTTCTTTTCTTTCTTTTTTTTTTTTAATGTTAGTCTTGTAATGGTTTTGTGAATAAGGGAAATAATTGCAATAGTAAATATAATAATAATATTAAATTATAATAATTGGTTTAATAATAATAATAGTAATTTCAAACAATAATAATCTTAATGTGTCTTCTTACCTTATTGTACATTTCAAAACTCATATTAGTTTTGCAATAAATTTATATTGAATTAAATTGAATTGTATACCGGTGCAAAAGAAATTTTCATTATTATTATTATTTTAGTTACTTTAGAGACCAGTGTAGTTGTAGTGCCCCCTCTATTTTGAATGTATTTTGGATTAACCCACCTTATTTCAACACCTGACCATTTCCTTGAGCATGAGCAGTATCTGAATTCAAATTTACTATTTAACATTTAATGTATTTCTTGTAATTTATTTGGACTTGTTTTCATCACGATTCTTCCCTTTCGATGTTTTTCCTTGGTTTTTTGAAATGTTGTACTTGTCTTGCTTTGTCTTTTATTCAGACACGGCCTAGGCATTTGTTTTTCCTTTTGATGAATAAAGTGATTTTAAACAACAGGAAGTTCCAGTTTATAGTTCCTCAATTTAACTGATCACTTACTTATTATATTTACCAAGTTTATTTCGTGAATACTTACCTGGATAACCGACTAATTGCCATTGTTCCCAAAACGGAACACCCCTCCGAAAAAAAATGGAACAGTCTGACCCAAGGCGCCACGTGCGAACCGTCTCCCTAACAAACGTCCTCATTCCCTAAAGATCGACACAATCACGGCGAGGGTAGGAAGGGAGGGAAGGTTATCCAGGTAAGTATCTCACTCATAGACTACCAACATCACGATTGATTTGTGTAGTCTATTTCGTGAATACTTACCTGGATAACCGACTAATTGTTTCCAGGGACGTAGCCAGGATTTTGAAAGGGGGGGAGCCGTTATGCGAATTACGTATGACCCCGGCGGGGTCAAGGGGGCAAATCCCCCTGTGAAGTAGCGCAATCTGAACGTTCTTAGGACTGTTTGAGAGGATGAAGTGAAAATTGCAATAGACGCATTATAAATAAGCGCAAAAATAATTATATAATAAATCAACAGTGGCAGATCCAGGAATTCGAAAGAGAGGTGAACCAGGGAGGGACTTTCACAGACCGAGGAACCACCCACCTCAGCCCCACCATGGTTGGGGCTGCGGTAAGAAAATTTATGATTAAGGCATCTCTAGATGGCCGGAAATTACACTCTCGCACTTCAATTTGAATATATTTTTCTTTCTTTTTTTTTTTCTTTAAAAAAATGAAGGGGGGGGGGCCTTGAATCCACCTCTGCTCAAAACATTCTTTATCCAGAATAGTCATAATCACTAAAAATGGACATGAAAAACCAGATCACAGCCTAAAAACAAACAGCAATCACTAAGACATACATCAGGAGCCGACTCGATGGAGTTTACTATCATACCCAGGGAAGGGCACAGATCTGTTTTGAAAGGTGGAGGGGGAGGGCATTTTGTGAGTCGACACCCACCTCAGCCCCACCATGGCTATGGCTGAGGTGAGAAAATTTGAGGAAATAGTACCTCTAGATGGCTAGAAATGACACTTTTAGTAAAATTCATCATCATCATCACATCACCATTAGTCAAAATGAAGCGCCAAAAAAAATTCTCATGATCTTTCATTAGGGATTTTTGACAACCATAGAGATCTTATTAATGTGTGTGTGTATACCATAGAAAACAAAGCTTAAAAACATTGTCTTTGAGAATGTACTTTATATAGGCCTACTTCAAAAACGTGATTTCACAACCACCTCAGTCCCACCATGGCTGAGGTGAGAAAATTTGAGGAAATAGTACCTCTCGGGATGGGCGGAAATGACACTTTTATATAGTAAAATTCATTATCATCACATTACCATTATAGTCAAAATGAAACGCCAATAAATTTCTCATGATCTTTTATCAGGAATCTACTTAATATCCAGGACAACTTAGGCCTAATTATAGCTTACTAAGCTTTAACTATACTATATTATGATCAACAAATCATAACTTTTTTTTTCGCATTTAGCACAATTTTCTTCTCTTTTTATTGCTATTAATATTATTATCAATTATTACTATCGTCATCATCATCATTGTTATTATTATTATTACTATTAGTAGTGTATTATTAAACAAACATGATCTTTTATCAGGGATTTTTGACAACCATAGAGATCTTATTAATGTGTGTGTGATATACCATAGAAAAAAACATAGAAAAAAAAAGCTTAAAAACATTGTCTTTGAGTATGTACTTTACATAGGGCTACTTCAAAAACGTGATTTCACAACGTCCTCAGCCCCACCATGACTGGGGCTGAGGTGAGAAAATTTGAGGAAATAGTACCTCTCGAGATGGCCGGAAATGACACTTTTATATAGTAAAATTCATCACCATCACATTACCATTATAGTCAAAATGAAACGCCAACAAATTTCTCATGATCA
>NW_022688465.1:157157-181085 GCF_011630105.1 Anneissia japonica | reverse complement strand
ATATATATATATATATATATATATATATATATATATATATATATATATATATATTATGAAGTAGAGAAACAGAATATAAAAATTTGGATTGAAGTGCTTGGTGATGCTTGCCTTCGAATCCCAGGTTAAATTTCTGTGGCAGCAGAACTTTTCCCCATTACTAAATACAATCCATTTTCCTAAGCTTCAATATGAAACTTTAGTTTATAAAGCATAACTGGGCCTTGTGTGTGTACAGTTAGATATTTGCTGAACAGGTTAGCCTTGAAAAGGAAAAAATAACCCTTAAAAATTAAAACTCACAATATACACAAGCAAAGCCAAGCAGAATTTTTCAAAATATCAATGAACATTTCTTATTCATTCCAGAGGAAATCCTAGTGCCCAGGCAAATTCCGTTCTTGCCCTAGCATCTCTAGCCTATGTTAGCACTAAATATGCGAACAGTCTAGGCCCAGAAGGTCAGCACAATCAAGCTGATGCCCCTGAACACATGGGCCAAAACTACTGGCTAGAGACGGTGACAGAAACTGTGCTATGTATGGTGAGCAGTAACTACAGACCAAGCAAGCGAGTATTCACTTGGTGTCAGGTAAATTGCATTGAAATTTTTTATGTCACAGTAGCAGACTTCGTTTACTAACTTTGCTGTAGTGTATAGAATAGGACTATACTAATTGCTACTTATTAACTTTCTTTAAGCACTTTGCATCATTAATTATGAAAGGGGATTTATATATTTAAAAATATTATTATTATTATATGTTGTTTTTTTTTTTTTATTTATTTGTTCTTAATACTGGGTTTCCTCTTCAGTAACAAATTACTGTTCTCCCAGAGGGTCTAGTACACATAAAACAGTCCACGACAGGGGCCGAGTGAACCAGTACACCGGGGTAACCCCCCTACTCATCTCGAAAGATGTACAGGGTTCTTTAAAGTGCACATGAGCATTTGTGTACACTCGGCCTATGGTATTGTTGGCTATGATCATGGCTCCTGCGCTGTTGTTGTTTTTGTTGTTATTATTTTTATTATTATTATTAATTACTATTATTGTAATTATGTGCATACATGCCCTCCATCTTAACAGTATTAAAGTAATCTATCAGCAAGAATGGTAAAGAAGTCTTTTTCGGTATACAGATCAATGACTTCCTATATTCTGACATAAAAATAACCATAAGAGATTCTTACAAAAGTAATCAAGATGATGATTATGATGATGATGATGACCATTATTGTTAACATATTTTTATTATAGAGATCTTCAGCGAAAGGAAGTCAGTTTTCATCAAGTCCTTTAGTAAAGTCATGTGCAGCACTTGCTCTTAGTACCTTGGTCCCTGTCCTCACAACAAATTATTCAGAGCTCATTTTCAAGATGGTGAAATGTTTATCTTCAGGGTTGCCTGGGCAGAATCAGGCAGATGAGGTACCGATGGTGTCTCTGCATATCAGCTTAGGACTTGGTTGTCTTCTTAAAATATTATATGAAGAACGTTTCATAGATGTTACGGATCAAGAAGTAAGTAAAACAATATTCTGAGTGATGATTTCTGTTTTGTGAATACTTACTTTCTAAACTAATTATTAGAATTCTTAACTAGTACCCCTATAAAAAATAATAGAACTATCCATTCTAGAGCATTGCATGTCTATGATACGTGGAAGCAGTTTGGTGCAGCGGGAACGGTTTGGCTTCCCAACCTTGAGGTTGAGGTTTCAATCCCTCGCTGTGCATTTCGAATGTTCTTCAGCAAGATACTTTATCTGCATTGCTTCTCTCCACCCAAGAGTATAAATGGGTACCTGGTGGGGTTGCCTGCTCCTGCGCTGATTACCAGCAGCAACAATTAAACCATGTGGAAACAATGACCAGGGAAAAGAAGTGCGCTTTATACCCTCAAGGAAGAGGCGCATTACAAATGCCTATACCAGTATAATAGCCACGTTCTATTCTGCCCAATAATATCTGACCATTTTTTTTATGGTGGCAAATGTATCTTACTTTAATCTACATCGCTTAAATCTTCAACAGGGAAAACTAATCATCATGAAAGCATTAGATCAGCTAGAAGAGCTAAGCTTTTTAGATGATCATACTAACGACAGTGCTGGCATCTACCTAGGCCTTATGCTGGCCTTGGTAGGGCTGTGCCATGATGGCTCCACTGAAACCAGGGTTCATCTCTCCTCTATGTTTGGTAAACTCAAGGCCAGGTTAGAAAACATGGAAATTATGGAGAATTTGAGTCAAGTATGTGTTTTTTTTAATTCATTACAGAAAGAAATAGACTTATGTTTAATTTATTTTAAGATAGACATTTCACACTGTAAAAAATAAGTCTTTTTCTTAATGATCAGAATAAAATCTTAAATTGTCTAAGCATTATGAATGTAGTATAATATAAAGGAACCAATTGGCCATGTAATAGTTTAGTTTTACGAATATGTATGTAATTAATCAAGTAACTCGCAGTGTCATTGTACAGTAAAATCTCCCAATTATGAACTCTAGATTTTACGAACCCGCTAATTTGCGACGATGCAGTCATTACGAACGATCATTGTTAACTACAAAAACACTTTAAATTTTATTTAAAAGTCTTCAAAAATAACATAAAATGTTGTATTAGCTAAGAAAGAAAACATTTAAACTAATAAACTGACATAAAACTAAGTTTAAAGCAAGAAATATCAATCGTTTTCAGCCGAGACATAGTAAATTTGAGCTGTGCATGCTTGTTCAGGCTTGTACAGTAAATCTCAATTTTTCTTCATTGGGTTCACTATTCACATCGATTCACGATTTTTGGAAAGAGAATAATGTTTTGGCAATATTTGGTCATGTTTTCATTCGGAAATCACTTGAATCTGAATATGGCCAGTCGTCAGTGAGTATCATAATTGCCAAAAAGGACTCTTTACATTGTTCCACTGTATCAGGGGCTGTGTAAACCAGCCCACCAGGGTAATCCCTATTTTTTCTAAAAATTAACACTTGGTTCTACAAAATGCATATGTGCCTTCAATTTTAAGTTTTGACCCTTAGCTCTTTCAACTTAACAATATACAAGAAGGGTCTCATGTTAAAGCTAAAGTTGTGATGTTACTTCCTTACCATCTGATGTGAGTGGCCGAGCGGTAAGACAGGGGCGCCGCTAACTGTACATCCATAATAACACAATGATGTGAACATGTATTCTGCTATAAGTGCCTCTTTAAGGCCGCTAGGTAGTCGCGGACCACACCCATACGCAATTCAGCATAATGACGCTGGAGTTATGGGTTATTCTCCTACTTTTACCCTCTATCTTTATTCCTTGATTGAGATCGTGGAGCTGTAATGTAATACACTTTTTACCATGCAATATGCCATAACCTCAATAGAATGAAAGAATGCTAAATCATTAGCAATACGTTTATTCGTGTATTCTGTTTTGCTTATTCAGGGTTTCCCATAGATTAATACATTTAATATTATTATTTGATTTTGTATGGCAGGGTTTTCTAATGTGTATAAGTTGTGTAACTGCATCTATGTTTGCTGCCAATTTGGTGCCTAAAGATGTTGTAATGAAAGTTGTCTCCAGATTGCATGATCTACTGAAGAGCCAACCTGAATCTTGTTTGTCTGCCTTCAGTTTTGGATCGTTACTTCACAGCCTACTGAGAGCTGACCATCCACAAGTTTCTGAAATTTATCATGAAGTGTGCACATCTTGGTTTGATAAGTTTGAGCAAAAGGTAACTGTTTTAAATTGTTTTAAATACATTTAAAAAAATTATTGAATGATATTATAACTTTGTAGGGTTTTAAAGGGATTCTACACGGATGCATAATGTTGCTACTAGAAATAACATTCTTTTTGATATTTTATGCTTTTCCTTCAATATTATGTAAATTTTGTAACTTTTGTTTTAAGACATATCTACAAAGCAAAAAAAATGGAAATTATTTTATCTTTATACTAGACCCTAGGTACAGTTGAGCGTCTAATGGCTGTGAGTGGACTAACAACATTAGTAGCTGGACCGGGCACACTTGTGTACAATGTCTCAGAAGGTTCATTGACCTCTGACATGAATGCTAGAATGACCAGTCTTGTCAAACAGCTTATATTGGTGAGGAATATATATAACTTTTGTTTATCCAAGTCTAAATCCTGGAATTGAAGCATTTTAAATAATAATCGTAATGATTATGATAATTGTCATCATTATACATGTTCAGACAAGTTAGAAGTAAGCTGTGAAATAGCAGTTTACCTGTTGTAAGTCTTGGCTTTGAAGTAAAAGAACATTATTCCTTGTGTATTCGAAGTAACATCTCAGATGGAAGGCCGTCTGAACATTTAATGCTTAGTTATCATTATTATCATCGTCATCAACTGAAAGCGTAATTATGTCCAATGTTGACAGATATTAGATCAGTCGTAGGGATACCAAAACCTCTAAACCTATACAGAATGTGTAGATGTTTACTACATTTCAAAATATATTGTTAGCCATAGCATCCCACTTTAAATTATCTTGAAAGTGGAGACCAAGTATCTTCAAAAATAACATAAAATGTTGTATTAGCTAAGAAAGAAAACATTTAAACTAATAAACTGACGTAAAACTAAGTTTAAAGCAAGAAATATCAATCGTTTTCAGCCGAGACATAGTAAATTTGAGCTGTGCATGCTTGTACAGTAAATCTCAATTTTTCTTCATTGGGTTCACTATTCACATCGATTCACGATTTTTGGAAAGAGAATAATGTTTTGGCAATATTTGGTCATGTTTTCATTCGGAAATCACTTGAATTTGAATATGGCCAGTCGTCAGTGAGTATCACAATTGCCAAAAAGGACTCTTTACATTGTTCCACTGTATCAGGGGCTGTGTAAACCAGCCCACCAGGGTAATCCCTATTGGTTCTACAAGATGCATATGTACCTTCAATTTTAAGTGGAGACCAAGTATCTTGGCCTCACAGGCAATTTCAAGTTCATCATTATAAATTTTTTTTTTACGGTGTATATATCATTTCATATCAACATTTTACAATTTTTTAAATAATTTTTTAACTTTTTAATATATAAGGTTTTTACATTTATTCAATGTACATTTGTCTTAAATCATTCTCTATTTTATATGCAATTTTTTCGAAATTTTTTAACTTTTTAATAATAATAATAATAATTATAATATTTTCAATTATAATAGCTTCAGATTCTCTTTTGTCTCTTGCATATTGTAACCTGACTGTTCATATTTTAACTGTCATTTTTGTCTAAACTTCAATATTTTTAACTTTTTAGAACATTTTTATGTATGTGCAATTTAGGCTAGGCAATCTAGCATTTGAAGTCAAACAAATTGCAAACAAAGGTTTTTCTTTTTTAATCAAATATATGTAATGAGGGGATGAAATTCCAGAAATCACACCTCGGTCACACCTCGGGAACATATGTAAATTAGCTAAAATATGCAAATTAGGTTGAAAATATAGGGTTCTCATATCTTGGCAACCGCTGGTCGCAGAGAGTTGCTTTTTGTTTCAAATTAATCAGAACATGCATGTTTGTATTTTGCTCTAATGGAACATTTGCCTTAAAAATGAATGGAAATGCTACAATTGACCTTTGACCTTATATTCACTGAAATGTGCATATCTCTGTGGCTATTGTACATAGAAACTTATTTTTGGTCTTAAAGAATTCAAATGCATAGTTTCTTTGCATTATATTAATAGAAGGGATGAAAATCTACTGGTTGCAAAAAGTTGATTTCTTTTAAAAATTATTCAGGACACGCATGTTTATATTTGCTCTAATGGAACATTTGCCCCACAAACAACCATAATGCTACAACTGACCTTTGACCCTATATTCACAGAATTTGCATACTATATATCTCTGAGACTAATGACTGTAGAAATCTGATATATTGTTAAAATTATTCAAATTCAAGTTTCTTTTTATTATATTTTTTAAGGGAGTCAATATCTAAAACTATATCTTTGTCACATGTGTCATTCCTGTATATAAAATTTACTTCCTATGCCTAATTATTCAAACTAGGGATGAAAAATATAGGGTTTTCATATCTTGAAAACTGCTGGTGTCAAGTAGATGCTTTCTATTTTCATATTTTTAGAAGTTGCGTGTTTCTATTTGCTTCAGTATATGTATGCACCCGTATAAATTCAGGTAAACTTTTCATTCACTGTATAGTATACAGTACGTGATAAAATTATAGAAATCACACCTTGTCCACTTGCATTCTTTATATGCAGTTTACCTAAATATACAAATTAGAAGCAGAAATAGTAAATAATAATTTTTTTTCGTAAATATTATTTGTAAGAAGACTTGTGCAAAAGTCTGCCCTCATTTATTACCAGCTTCCCGCTATATATTTTCGTATAACTGGATGAATACTGGTCAAGAGACTTGACATTGGTCTCAAATTAATATTATTTATAAAGTTTGCCTATATTTTATATAATATATTTCTAAAATAGAGAAGTTATCACGAAATATGACTAGAACTCAAGTATATTATGACACATGTTGCCCATAACTACCCGTCATTGGGATCATGTTCTAAAGTTAAGTTTGAAAATCTGCTGAACCTTAAAATCTGCGATAGATGATTTAAGTTTCAATTTATGTAACATTATTTGGTTCTTGAAGGAACGTCCTTATTAAAACACTGTATATGTACCTTTGATGATTTATATTGGTTCTATATGAAACAAAGGGCTTATTCAACTGGTTCATTTCGTTGAGTACGAATTTTCATTGATTATTATTTTCATTCAACTGGTTTGTAAAATATACTTCGTTGACAACGAAAATTAACGTAACCAAAATGCGTTAATCAGCGTTAAGTTATCCACGTGACCAAAAAATATGGCCGATTGGTCAGTTTAGCAACAACATTTGCGTTAATATAATTTAGATTAAATTTAAAAATATAGTAGGCTAACAGAATTCGAAAAACTGAATGAAAACATTTTTTTACGAAACCTATAGGCCTACTGCCAAAATCCGAAGCAGCCTTGATTACGCAGCGTGTATTGCGGTAAATGTGCAGCCATTTTATTTTGCCGAGTACCAGTTTTCTATTCGACTGGTCGTCTTCGTTAAGTAGGATTTTACTACCGCGCATGTGGGCGTGGTTTAACGATAAACGACCAGTCAAATACTGCCATTGATTAAAAGTGTAAAGGTATGGCTCAATCTAAAACAATGATAAATATATTTTAAAACAATGATAAATATATTCTAATGATAAATGTATTTAAATTTGAAAGAAATTATTAATAATGTCTTAACGTGTTATAAGAAGGCGGCTAAATATATAATTCGGGGGATAACCCAGTTTCAGCCCCGCTTCACCATTTTACCTCAATAGTTTCAGAAAAATGTTATTACGTTCATCATCAATGACTATCACATGAAAATGTTATGTGACCAGAATGAAGGCCAATAATAACTGCTTATGTCAGTAGTAAACAATAAAACAGCTCCGAAACCTGGAAATACCGGGATGGTGTCCAAAGGGGGACAGTTTTTATTTTTTTTCCAAAAGTAGTTAAGTGTTGCTTAAAGTAGTTAAGAAGCGTAGCTTAAGTTAGTAAGGGCTGTCCTGGGTACGACACTAAACTCCATCCAGCCGAGGCTCGGCGACTAATAATACAACCTCACTCAGATGTGTCTTAGTGGCTGCTGAGGGGAGGGTGCCATGGTCACCCAGCAGCAAGAAAAACCAACAGCTGAACAAAGGCAGATGAGCTCTTTGGAGTCAACGGCCAACCATAACTTAGTTGTAGGAGTAGGAGTATAATTAGCCACATATTATTTTGATATTTATATTTTTAAACTTATTTTTCATTGTGATGTGCATAGAGGTCATGAAAATATGCGCCTTATAATTCCATTATTATCACTATAATAATTATCAAAGCTCAATTGTACACGTCCAGTCTTTTTGCGGAAAATGTTACATTAAAGTAAACTAAAATATTCATAATTCACACGTACAGTCTTAAAAATGTGTTAGGATACAGACCCTATATTTTCATTCTTTATTTACATATTTTAGAGTTAATTTGCATATGAATAGTGCATGCGACCATAATATGATTATAGATATCCATCTCTTCTATTAATATATTGAAAAGAAACATTTATTTAAAAAATTTAAGACCTAAATCAAGATTCTATGGAAAGTGGTCACAGACATATGCAAATTCGGTAAATATATAATGTCAAAGTTCAATTGTTGTCTTTCCGATCATTTTGGTGACATGTTCTATTAGAGCCTATAGAAACATACATATTCCGTAGGCCTACATTTTGAAAAAGAAAGCAACCCTCTGTGATCAGCCATCATCAATATATTATAGGAACCCCATATTTTCAATCCTAATTTGCATATTTTAGAGCTAATTTGCATATGAACATTACATGTGACCATGTTGTGATTATAGATTTCTATCCCTTTTGTTAATTTATTGAAAAGAAACATGTATTTACATAATTTAAGACTTAAGTAAAGATTCTACGGAAAGTAGTCACAGAGATATGCAAATGTGGTGATTATAAGGTCAGAGGTCAATTTTACCATATACGGTCATTTTTATGGCAAATGTTCCATTAGTGCAAATAGAAACATGCACATTCTGTGCAATCTGAAGAAGAAAGCACCTCTGTGTGACTAACCATTGCCAAGGTATGGGAACCCTATATTTTCATTTTTAATTTGCATATTTTAGAGCTAATTTGCATATCTACAGTACATGTGACTATGGTGTGATTATAGATTTTCATCCCTTTGATCAATATATTGGAAAGAAACATGTATTTGAATAATTTATGACCTAAATCAAGATTTTAAGTACATTAGTCGCAGAGGTATGCAAATCAGTGAATATAAGGTCAGAGGTCAATTGTAGCATTTCCGTTCACTTTTTGGGCAAATGTTCCATTAGAGCAAATAGAAACATGCAAATTTGAAATCGTTCGAAAAAGAAAGCAAGTCTCTGTGACTAACGGTTGCCGAGATATGACACCCCTATATTTTCAACCTAATTTGCATATTTTAGCTAATTTGCATATGTTCCCGAAGTGTGACCGACGTGTGATTTGATTAAAAAAGAAAAACCTTTGTTTGGCTTTAGGCTATATTTTGAGCTAGATTGCCTAGCCTAATTCAACTGTTTTTAGTTGCGAATAAAGTATATTGTATTGTATTGTATTTTTATCAGTTTTATGAAGTTTCCATGAATTGTGTGTTAATTTTGACCGAATAAATGAATGAATTATAGATTCTTAAATGCCAGATCACCATGTATCACATGAGGTGTCTGATTAGCACAATAATAGCCCTGTATATCCAAGCTAATAACAAAGTGTACTTTCTCAATGTCATTTAGACCTAATGAATTAAGTAATTATTTTTCAGTTGATGAATGACAATACAGATATGACATTACAAAGTCAGTCAGCCTGGGTGTTAGGATATATTTACATGGTAACCATATCAACAACATCTATTGCTTCAGGTAAATAGGCTATAAATTCCAGAGATTGTCAATTTATTGCGGAAAAAATGCTACTGAGTGTGTGTATATTAATAACTTTATAATTAAATTAATATTAGATAGAACTTGTACTATTGAGGTAAAAAAGAAAGTAAAAAAATATTCACTTGAATGTGTGGCTAGCACAAGGCAAACCAAAAAGAAAAAGATCGATTTTCATTTATTAATACACGGGTAAACAGTAATGACAGTTATAAAATGTGAAGCACTTAGCGGCTTTGTGCATGAAGCACTATATAAGTACTACATTATTTATTATTATTATAAAATGGTAAAAGAATCATTTAAATCCTATTCTTTATGAAGTTACAGGAATTTGAATATACAACTGTTTGAATAACATTTGAGAAATAAGCCTTTAAAGTTTACCATTTCAGACATTTCTTAGGCAGAGACCATCACCAAATCGTTATAATACATTGCTTTAACGTAGAAAATAGGAAAAATATCAAGATGTTAAATATGATGTATAAATAAAGTTTATTTTATTGCAGTAAAATAGGTTTTTGAGTATGTTGACATTCCAACATGTTTTGGCCATTATTTCTGAAACACGATTTGCAAGGAGTAACTAGTTTGTAGCCCTACAACTTTAGGTAACTGTAAAAATTATATTTTTAATTTCACAATAGCTTCGACCAGCTATAGCCAGCTCCCAGAAACAAGTATGCTTAGAAGTACGATGGACTTCTTGATAGAAGCAGGCAAAGTTGGCCCAGAAGGCCTGTCACCAGTTAGACTGGAAGTGGCCATTCGGGCTCTTTGGGAGGGCTCAGGCACCGTTCTACCCCCTCTTAATTGGGCTGGAGTATTATCCCCGATTAAGAGACTTAAATTTGGTGAGTGTCTTTAATTGTGACTTTTTTGTAATCTTTATTTCAATTTTAAATGTATTCCATATGATGCAGTCAAAACATTTTTTTTTCAGAATTTATCATTTATTATATTTATTAAAATTGTTATTTATTTTTGTATTATTATAGTTACTACATGTTGTGTTTTTAGTATTGTTTCTATCATCTTTTGTCCTTATCTTAAGTGAAAGGACATCGATGTTTATATTAATTTAAAATAATTAAGCAAAAATGTCATAAAACTATTGTAGGTTATTCTTAGTGTGTGTCACACAGAAAAATCCCAACAAAACAAATCAATATCCTTTATATCAGGATCCATCTACTGCCCTACCAAGCAACTGCTCCGATCAGTAAAGGCAGTTGCCAACCATTTGCCAGCCGCTAACCATTTGCCAGCCGCTTGACTGGATGTAGTTGTACAGAATACCAATCATTATTTAAGCAAGGAGGTTAAACCTCCTTGATTTAAGCAAGCATGCTGTACTTTTCGATTACATTTTGTGAATTAATTTTAAGATATATTAGTTATGTTTACACTTAGGAAAACCGGTACATATCTTGTGCCTGGAGCTAGCCTTGAGAGAGTGCGTTTCTTCACCCAGTGCAACACTCTTCTTAACTGCCTGGACAAGCTCAGCCATGTTTAACAGCTTGGAGGTTTGTTTTAAGTCATTAAATTGCAAACTGAAAGATAATAATAATAATAATAATAGGTCGATTTATGAGGCGCAAATAAACAAGGTCTCTAAGCGCCATGTCCTAATAAACAAAAATTCAGGAAAACCCCCAAAATTAAAATAATGAACAGCCCATTTAAAACGCATTAAATAGGTAATAGAGTGCTTTCATGTTCATGTTACCATTCTCGTTAAAAATATAGTGAGCTTTTGCTATCCCGATTCGCGTTTTCCCCCTAGAACCAAACCCTTGGTGGCAGCACAGCCTGTTGCTATGGCCGTGACACATGCTTGGGCCGTGGTGGCATGATGGGTAATTGAATAGTACGGAATGGCTAGGGCCTAGCCTAGGACCAAATATAGCAAATTGATTTGTGAACATGTGCTAAAAATTCAAGTGAATTTGCAATCAGTATTAACTATGATGATTTTCTCAAGGTAGTAGGCCTATACAATAATTTAAAATTCAGTTTCTGGTTCTCGATTCATTACCTCGGATCCAGTGGCTGAATCTCGAGTTGCGAATCAGAGAAAACTAAAACTAGGCCTAAACTGGTGACGCCATTACACAAAAATATGCACTTTTCTTGACGGATTGGTTGGCGGAGATAACAAAAGCTTCACATTAACTTCCAACGGCACACAGGTCAGTGCCAAAACCAGCATTATTGACCAGAACAAGATAATTGACTTTTAAGTATATTCATATTCTCCATTTTATAAGCTTTAAAACGAAATCAACGTATTATTGTCAAAGTTATGAGTAAAATGATTAAAACTTCTCTGTAATATACAGTAGTATACAATACAGCCACATTCTTATGCTACTCAGTTTAACATTTAGCACTAAATTACTACTAATTAATAAATTATTATTATTTAGTACACTCGATTTGCGGATGGCAAGCCCCATATATTAAATTGCTTTTTCTATACTTTTTATGTCCTGTAGCTCTTACATACATTAGATATTACTGATTTAAATTCCAAATATATATTCTCTACCAGCTTCAAGAGAAAGAATTACTTTACAAGTCGTTGCCTGTACTAATGAAATCCCTGCCGCTAGCAAAGCTGAAATTCTTCCTAGCAACACACATCATTGAACCATTCAACAAGTTTGGTCCGGATACCATTACTGCTTGTGAGGCTGTACTGCAAGGATTGAATGCCGCACTATCTGCCCCTGACCCTCCACAATCTGTCGTGTACCTGCTTTACCAAGCGGTGGAAAATATTTATTACTTAATTCCAAGAGATATTAAGGTACTAATAAAGACCTTTGTCTTCTTTTAACAGACCTTTTTTGGGTGTCAGAAAAACTGACCAATCAGGACTAGGAATACACACATGTCCTACAGACACTTTAGTGTTTTTGAAATATGAGTATGTCCCCAAAATATATAAAGTTTACTTGTCATTTTGTGGCATCTATCAGGACAATCCATTTTCTCAAAGTGGGTGTACACAATTACATGTTTGTCAGAAATCAACTCAACAAACTTTGTTTGATGAAATAATATCTCAGAGTTTATGACGGGTATCAGAAATTCTTTACATTGCTAAATATGGTCATGATGACATCACATCATGACCGTGTACAGGTTCATCATGACTATATATGGGCATACAACAGTTTTTTGTCATAGAAAATTTGATATTATGGGTCGCTTTAAATATGAAATGAAAATACTAACCCAAATGAAAATACTAACGCAATGTTAGGCCATAATGCAGCATTTAGGGTTGTTCTTTTTTTTGCTTCATAGCATTTTATGAATAAATTGTAACAAGAAAAATGTTTTGTATATTTTGTTTAGAATTACCAGCTTCGTCAGAGTGTTTTGTTGTCGGAATGTGTATGTCAACTTCCTGGTGATGTCATCGACAGGTTGACCTCTCCTGTACAAGATGGCAATTTGATAAAATCAGCTTTCATCAGGTCACATATTGTGTCAGAGGGTAAACAAGCCATTACATGGCTCAACCCTTGTATTGGTAAGCTAGTATTATTGTTGTTGTTTTTCTAAAGCTCAGTCCAGACTGTCAATTTTTTTTTGACAAAAAACTATAATTTACCCATATATAGCCTCGATGTTCCTATATATGGTTATGATGTATTAATGGTAATGGCTGTGTATTTATTAAGCGCATATTACAGTAGTCTATATGCGCTTAAAATTCAAAGTCTTGGAAGCAGAAAAATAAAAACCAAGAAATATCTTAAGACTAAAGTAAACAACTGAAGAGACAAAGAGAAGACCGTTCTCCAGCACTTTGAGGCCCAAATGAATAAGGTCTTGTTAGAACATGATTCACAAGAGCTCTAGTGACACTGGCATCTGACTATCCTATCCAAAAAAGGAAGGGTAGAAAAGGAAAGCTGATTAAAAAAAGCAAAACAGGTTGGGTCTTAAGGCTCATCTTAAACATGGAAATAGATGGAGACTCGCGAACAATGTCATCGAATTCGTTCCAAAGCTTTGGGGTCACGACACTAAATGAACGCTTGCCAAAAGATTTTTAACGGCTGGGTGGACAGTAGAGTATAGATGAACTGGTTGTGGATCTTGGAGTGTGTGAACATGTAGTCGAACGTAATTGAATAAGGTCAGATATATACTTAGGTGTGACGTGTGTAACGTTTGTTTTCCACTAGGAAAATTTATTAGCGCAAATCAAAAGCGTCCGTTCATGCGCATGCACATTCACATATCAATGGGCTAAATGTTCTGTTAGACGAACTCACCTTTGTTTCTTGAGTTTTTCACTTCCTGAGCTTTGATTGGTTGTACATTTTTTAACTTCTGGCAACTACAGACAGTGAGTTTACGTGCAACAATGGTATGTTTAGAGAGGTGTGGACGTGAGCTGGTGCCTTGAGTTAACTTTGTCGGACGTGAACTCGCGTCCCTGACAGCAAATGTGTTAATGAACATAAAACAAGGTTTATATGTATTCTCCTATATCTTTTAAATATTATTTTAATTGATAATTATTTTCATTCTTTTTTTAACAATTAGATGTAGCAATGCACTCTGACCAGGCCGTGAGACAACTGTTAATATGGTATATTTTAAGCGCCCTCTCTAGGACAGGTTCTAAGAAAAGTGAGCACATTAGCGTGATGAGTCACATGACCTGGCTGTTGGAATTGATGGGTCATATCCACAACGTGGCACATGGTCTGAATCTGCCAGAAAATACTGTCCAAGACCCACCCATGGTAACTACAATTTATTTTGCAACCAGCTCCATCAAACATTTGTGTGTCAGCATTTAATATTTTGCGGTAGCAGCTAAAACATCCGAAGATACATTCTTCGTTTTTGTAGTTTATATAGGAAAAGATGTCAAAGGTTAATATCAATCACTAAATTTAACTAAAAAGTATAATTAAATATATTTTTATCTGTTGGCTTGGGAATCTTTGAAAGCTGCTTTTCAAGCAGATATCCAATGAATTAAGTATTCATAACTCAACTAACACAATGATTCATTCATGAATCTAAATACCAAAAACTAAATTTGAATTTGACCCACAAACATAGGGCTTTTTCCAATATTTTTTATTATAATTGTGTCGATCAAAATATATATTTATTTTTAGTCTGTTCAGTTTTTGATTGAGGTGTTTGCGGCAGCCGTAACAACTTGGTCTTCGACAATAAATTTTACAAGCTTGAGTATTCCAACGGAGTGTAATAATCAATGTGATATAGGTTCATACAATGGTTGCTGTGGAAATGGAACTATGGAATTGTTCATTTGTCAGGCATTGACCAATCAGATTCCAGCATCACTAGTAACTCTGTTAACACTGAATCCCTGGAACCAAATAACTGATAAGGTACAGTATGTAATTGCCTTTCTGAACAGTCAAATGAAATTAATTACATACTTACTTTCGTAAATATATATTTGCGTGTCTAATTTTTGTATCAATGACAGTAATTATATATTTTCTTTGAGACAAGAAAACATTATCAACAATGTATGAATGTATACAAAATATATAAAAATGGTCAACAAGTTAGAGAATTTCCTGAGGTATTGCTTATAACATATTTATATTCTATGTTAGAAAAATATTATACAAATATTGACTGCTCATGAGAGGAATGGTGAAATCTATTGCCCTGAGGTGATGTGGAGACCGTACCCTATATTCTCGATAGAAGATTGGCTATCAAAAAAGTAATGAAAATAGTACACACCAAGTAGGCCCAGGCTTACTTCCTAGGCCTAGACGATCAAAGGGCCAATCTCTCAACGTCGTAGAGGTTGTGTCTCATTTACCGTTTGTGCGTTTCATAAATTATCTAGCGATTGCACATCGTGTGACAAGGCAAAAAATTACTATCCCATAGGGTAATAGTACTTTTTATTGCTCGCTTCTTAACCAATCAGATGCCTAGAATATGTATGCGGTATATAAACAGCAAAATGTAAATGAATATAAGCTTACTTATATCCACTTAGTTTATATTTTTTCTTATAAAATGTTAGGGTGGCCAGTTCCTTTCCACGCCACCTTTTTCCTCACCAGTAGTGAACCGAGTACCCATTTATACTCCTGGGTGGAGAGACAAACATAGGTAAAGTGCCTTGTCCAAGAACACAAATGAAATGCACAGCGAATGTTCGAACCCCCGACCTTGTGGTTGGGAGACCGAAATGTAACCGCTCCCACTGTTAAGTGATACATATATATATATATATACATACATACATACATACACACATACACCCATACATACACACATACACACATACATACATACATACATACATACATACACACACACACACACACACCCACACACACACACACACACACACGCACGCACGCACATACACACATACATACATACATACATACATATATATATATATAGCATATTGTAGTTAAGTATTATTTTCTTTCGAGATCTCGTCTTGTTTAAGATGCTTTAAGAAGAGGGCGTATCACAATGATCTCTGTTTCACATTTGTCCGTTGCTTCATATAATTATACAGAATTCCTAATAATCAGTTTGAGTAAATCTTAAAACACTCTTGCAATAATAACTAATACAGTTTTATCTATTTTAAACAGGTGATAGATTGGCTGGTGACCTTACTGCTTGAGTCTAGTCACTTGATGACCCAAAAGGTCAGAAGTATTCTAAAAGGTTTGTAGTATTTTATTTTCTTAATTTTACTATAGATATTGATTGTGTGAGCAGGTTTTATAAAAATGTTCTAATAGGTGTGTACAGTAGGTATTTATTTTTCAGTATGCTTATTCAATGGTTTGTTTTTTGTTTTAGAATCGGTTTACTCACTGAGACACACTACACCGTTTAAGAAGTTTCCTGTTTGGAGTAAAGCATGGACATTGCTTGATTGAACGAACAGGAATAGTCGTGTGTATATACATCACCTTATGATGTAATATGATAAATTATATTGTTATGCTCTTGAGAGCAGCATAGTTCAATCGGCTGCCGAGATCAGCATTGCTGAGTCCACTAAACTGGTGCTAGACACTGTGTGTGTGCTGAACTGTGGAGACACATTTTAAACTTCTGGTACCCTGTTCAAATCCATTTATTGCAAAGATCTTATAAACACAAGATGGCGTTCTCCGCGATTTACGCCTAACAAATAGAAGCGATTTGGCACGGAAAAGTAATCACTTTTGAGAGGGCATCCTAGTCGTTGCCATGGATCTGAGATAGGGTGTTTGTGTTACGCCAAAGTTTGTTATCAAGTACGTTAATTGTTCCTTTAAGCTATGCAAGATGAACCAATCAAACGCATACGTACTTAACCCGAACAACCGTGGTCCTTGCGCGATGTGAACGCAGCATTCAAAAAACGTTGCAACTCACAATTTTTTGTCCTGGCTCCGGACCGGATCCGGGCTCGGACCGGATCCGGGCTTAGACCGGATCCAAGCTTACGTAGCTTAATGTTCTAAAGAGAGGGCGCATTGTAAATTGGATGCTTCTAATTGTTACGCATAAACGTACACCGCACAAATTTACCTTTACCCGTAACAATTAGAAGTGTCGATTTACAATTAAGGAACAGTAATGTAATTGGTAACAAACTTTGGCGTAACAAGAACAGCTTATCTCAGATCTATGGCAACAACTAGGACGCCCTCTGCTAAAACTGATTACTTTTCTCTGCCAAATCGACGCTTCTATTTGTTACGCGTAAATCACGGAGAACGCTAGCCACTAATTTCTACTATAATAGTAGAGATCAGTGAACGCTATCTTGTGTTTATAAGATCTTTGGTCAAAGTTCAAAAGTTTTCACTTTTGCAAGAGGGCACCTACACTTCGTTATTACAGATTTTGCACGCGGAGACCGCTATCTTGTGTTTATAAGATCTTTGATTTACTGCTAGCCTGGTGTTTATTCTGGAGAGCTGAAATCCAAGATCAAAATAGTGCATCGTCTTGGATGAGGCGTTTGTAATGGCCCATGTGCACGATAAAGAATGCAGTACAAAAAGAGTAAGAGATATTTTCAGACAGATCCAACTACAAATAAGTCTTTGGATTTCCGTGGGTTATCCTTGGTCTTCACACTGAATACATTCAATCTGATCTAATCCTAAACATTACATTTTTTATGAATTAAATAAAGTCAGAATGAGCAATGAATTTTTTTTTCTTTATATTTCATATCATATATGCTCATTATTATATTATTACAGATATCTTTAACTTTGCCTTGAAATATGTTAATGCACATTCAGATTCAATCTGTGGTATTGTGATTAATGCGTTTTCCTACGAATTTTAGACTCTTTGGTTCAAATCCAGCAAAAATCTTTTTTTTTCCACATCTCAAGTTAATAGAAGTTTAGATCATTTGTATCGTTTAAATGGTGAACAATAGCTGTTGGAAGTTAAACAGATTAATAAATTTAATTTAAACCTAAATAATGAATTAAATTAATAAATAAAATGTTTATACTGTTACATATTTTTTACAATGAGGATGTTGTAATAAATATTTATTTATTTAATTTATTATTTCATTAATTAAATTATTTGTTATATCTTTAATAAATAATTAGTAATAAATATGAAGAATATTTATTACAAAGACGATCTGTGCTCGATTAGCATTTAATGCGATGATTTTAAACCAGATCAGATCCCTTGTGTTGGATTTTCTCCTGAATTACACATGGTTTTGACCCCCAAGATTGGATTTTGCCCTGAGTTGGACACGGCAGTTGGATTTGTGTTGCACCCCGGTACATGAATTTTTCCACCTGGATCACACTCCCAGTTATTGTAATTTAATTGTGAGTTGTACTCTGGGCCGTGTTTGGACTTTCTCTCTGTAGCCTAGTTGTGTGCATATAGAAAATAAGAAAAAAAAATGTATTGAAGCAAAATTATTTTTGGGTTTTTCTAAATCATCATTAATATCATCATCATCATCGTCATCAATCGTCGTCATCTTCCATCGTCATTCTCATCTTCATCCTTATACTCATTATCAACATCATCAATGATCATCACCACCATCGTCATCCATCATCATCATCCTCATTATCATCTTCAGAATCATCATTATCGTCATTATTACTACCAACAGTATTAATATCTTTCTTATTATCAACAATTCCAGTGCAATGCAAAGCAACAATGACTATATCAATTCCAAACTTGTCATTTATACGCTACAACCGGGGGGCTTTTTAGTCCCTGGACTTCTATTTGACGATCGCTTTGCTCTCTGAAAGTATTACTATTATAAGACTAAATATAGAAACCACCAAATTAGTCTGCAAAATAAAACTCTCCTTGTATCCAGATTGGATGCACTTCACTTCAGTCTGCATTAATGTGTCTACAACTTAGACCATGCCACCACTATATCAACAAAGTTTTAACGGTTTAAGACACGAAAAGCATATTTGAGGAGAAGCACAGAAGCGATTAATGAGATTTTTGAATATTTTAAAAGGTTGAATATATAGGGTGGTTACATCCTCTGTTTACACTTTCTTTCCCTCCCCAGTTTTTAAATACCTTACTCGCGCGAATAAGCGCACCGTTTGAATAAGCGCCCCTTAATTTTGAACATGCGCTTGTCAACAATATGTGATTTTTTTTAAAGCAAGCCAATAATCCAATCATACCTGGTACTGTAGTGGTTGGCGCCAGGAATTCCCCGTCGAGGGGGTCCACAAACCCTCCCGTTGTTGAAGCCTGCCCCCCCCCCTACCCCCGGTCGGGGAAAAATTTAATTTCTCAGGGTATTTTTTTTATAAAAAAATAATAAAATTTTGTGTTAATTATAGGATTTTTCATTTAAATATGATACTTTGATAGAAAATCGTGCAAGTTAAGAGTCCCCCTGTCGTGGGTAACCCCCCCCCCCGTCGTGGAAGAGCTGGCGCCACCACTGCAACCCAGACGATCGTAATAGTATGCAGCTCCTCGCACATATGGTATCACTGCTCGCACTGAACTATTTTTTAAATCCCGAAAATCTGACAGATTAGTAAGCCATGCTTGAATTGTACTTTTAGTACTCGAGATTTGGTTTTTTTCTCGACGACCTTGCTGGAAATTTCCCGACAGGGGGTTTAATTAGAGGATCCCCTTGGACCCCCGCTAGCGCCGCTCCTGTGTGGAGTGGTTTCCTATATTTCTTCTTATGTCAGATAGCTCCCTGGACAGTATCTTTCCAACTTTCCTCTTCTTACATTTGTCTAGCCCTACCTCTCCTTTTCTTTCCCCCACAATTTGCACCTTTAGCAGGTTCTCATTTGAGTTTGCAGTTTACCTGCAATGATCCTGCTAATCTCAATCATGCTTTTTAGCATAATTTAGTTTAGCATGTAGATATTATATTTAGAATAGATAAGTGAGAGCGCTAAAATCAATAGGCCCATATGCCTTGAAATTTTAAAATTTAGTGCCAAAACTGGATCCGCCCCTGGGTCTCAAAAAAAAATTGAAACCCAACAAAATTGGATGCCATGTCAAAAAAATCCTTGCTCTTATTATCTATTAGTAGGCCACCACTGTTCCCATCCAAATTACTCTACCACATCATCAAGTCGTTGTTTATTACTTTTTGCCAAGGCATTTGTCCTACACATCGACTACAGAACCCTTTAATCCTGTGTCAAGTATGTGCCTGAACATTTTCGAAATAAACTGTAGGCCTATAAATGGGAAGAGCGAATATGATGTTATGCCATGAACCAAATGTACAGTTGTAAAGGTTTGTGATGCAAAAATGATGAATTTTGTTGGTGCTTTATTTGGACTGTAATCGTATATATATAAGTGTCACTTTCGGCCATCTAGATTTACTGTTCAATTTTTCGCACCTCACCATGGTGTTGCTTAGATACATTTAGTCACAAATTCCCCCACCCCCGTATCCTTACGAAAGGGAAATGTCTGAATCTGTAGGCGTATTTTTTGTTGTTCAGTTTTGTATCTTATGTATTTTATATTTTTATTGTCTCATTTACAAAATAGTGGACCTAATAATTAACCATTAACCTAGAAAGATTGTAAGGAAATTCGCAGAACACTATAATTATAGATTTCTATTGGATGAACATATTGTTTGATCGTGCTTTTTATTAAGGTCTGGCTCCGCCGACTATTTATTAAACAAGCAACATATTGTTTTGAAAATGTTTTTATAGTGCTTTTTTAATATTTAAGCACAATCATTCGATTACTGGTTCAATGAGCATGTTGCTTCATGAAACTATCATTATTATTATAAGAAGAGCAGTAAGGTGATTAGGTTCATTTCTCTCCGTGTCTATATGCAATAATTCATATTGTTACATCGCTTTAGTAGGCAGCATTTTATCTTTAATTAAATGAGTGTATAGTACATAAATAATCCATGTAAAAACAGTCATTATTCATAGATTCCAGCTCTATTATTGGTCCCTATATTAAATATTTAATAGCAAAATATTAATGAAAAAATAATGAACTGAAATTGGGTGGACAAGGTTGATAGGTTGAATGTAGGATGACCATAATAAGAGGGAAGATGTATACAAAAATAAGAAAGCATTTCGTCATTGTTCTTGTTACATTTCATATCCATAGTATATGTAGGCCCTAAATCATTTCAAACGAATCATTATATAAGGTAACAAATTAAATCAAATTCCTCTATTTTTATATTAATCTAATTTTATCTCAATTTTGTAAATTTTAATTGTAATTTTAATGTTTTTTCTTAACGATCTTTTTTAGGAATCAATTTTATCTTTATTTTGCTTATTTGACTTGAATTTTTCATTGCTCATGAGCATGTGGTCCTTTGTGATTGTTGCAATTTTTTTCTTTTAAATGTTTATATTGTTATACCTTTTGCATGTATATATACTGTGTTGTGCTTTGTTTTGGTAATGTTGTTGCAATTCAGTTCAATACTGCAATGTCAATTTTTGTTTTTAATAATAAATGTTTTTTCTTAACGATCTTTTTTAGGAATCAATTTTATCGTTATTTTGCTTATTTGACTTGAAATTTTCATTGCTCATGAGCGTGTGGTCCTTTGTGATTGTTGCGATTTTTTTCTTTTAAATGTTTATATTGTTATACCTTTTGCATGTATATATACTGTGTTGTGCTTTGTTTTGTTAATGTTGTTGCAATTCAGTTCAATACTACAATGTCAATTTTTGTTGAAGGGATACAAAGACCGTTCAAAATGTACATTATTTTTACAATTAAAAAAGGATATTGAATCTAAATCGCTTAAATTAGATACGTTAGAGTATTTGTACAGATTAAGATCATTAGCTAAACATAAATCATATCGGAATGCCATGATAAATGAAATGTTCAAAATCTGTTAGGATTCCGCATTTTTTTTCTTCAACTGTAAAAATACTAAAGTGGCAAAGAATGCATTTCTGGGCATCAGAAAAAAATTCCGGGGGATGCCCGTACTCCCGAGTCCCTAGGCGGAGCACGCCTGCAAGTTAGACTAAATTGGCAATAAATACATGATTACCCTTCATAATCATAGGCATATTATTAAATATATATATAAAGACAGTTCATGTTTAAAAAAATCGATTGAAATCATGTACATAGGCCTATTATTCTAATTTGCATATTCCGATAATAAAGGCCTACAACACCATCGATTGGACCATAAGGATGGTAATTTTATTCAGATTGGCCCCGACCTCGAAGTTGGGAAACCAACCATTCCCGCTGCACCAAACCGCTTTCGTCGCATATCAAGACTCATGAATGGCCATAAACATCTTGAACATGTACAGAAATATAACCGCCTTATCGGATATACTGTATAAATTAGTCTATCGTAGGAACTTTGAGCAGTTTCAGTAGTGTACAGGGATATCCTATGGCGAACGATTGCTCTCCCATTGATACATTATGGTAGCTCTATATGGGTTGAAAGTAAAAGTGACACCGATAAAATCGAAAGACTACAACTATAAGCGGCAATATTCATTTTAAAGGCCCCCGTAATACATCTTGCGCCACATAGACGGTCAAACGTTTCTGCAATTCAAAATATAGAATTAATTTCACTCAAGAGTTTTTGAAAAAAATTTTGAATTTCCTTTACATCCAACAGCAAGTACACTCGCCACTTACAGAATGAGAATGATGCTTTATAAACCAAGTCTCTTTGTGAGAAAAAGTCTTGCTGTGACATGAATTTAGCCCAGGACCTTGGGATCAGAAGGCAAGCATCTTAACTACTAAGCTATTTAACTCCACTCCAAATGGAAGACAATCGTTGGTCCAAATTGTTACTGAAAACTATTGTAAAACATCAGATAATCTTAATTATATTGCCTTTAAAATTCCTATTTAATTGTATAAAAACAAAAAAAAATTCTCACTGACTGATAAATTCCTAAGATTTACAAAAAGATGATAATGATGTGAACACAGATTGGGCTTCTAAAATGAGAGATCTGTTACTCTCCCATTGGCTTAATGATGGCAATAGTAAAGTCATCAATACAAGACTATATGGCAATTAAGAACGTACCTACACAACTTATGGACTTCTCAATAGATGTGAATTTGATAGTGCATCATTAAAATTTAAATTGCGCTCGAATAACCTTTCTCTCACCTACAAACTTGCAACATTCTCAATGATGATGGCACTTGCAAACTATGTAATGGAGGTAAGGAGGAAGGGTTATTAAACTCTCTTACTTTGTCCTATTGTAATAATATTAGAGAAGTCAAAATTGCCAGATTTAAACATCTTTATAACAATAATCTTCTAAATGTTTTCCAAAAATTCGAACAGTAAGATAATAAAAATAAATTACATTTTATCCTCTGAAATGGAAATAATCGTTATTCAAAAGCGTGGAGAAGGAAATGTGAATACTTTTATAAGTTCCTTGTTGTGCAATTAACGATGTCAACACAGCCAAATTCCACATTCCGGAATAAATTTCTTTCATTAACGTATGAAAAACGGGTTCTCCACCATAGGTATATATTATGCCGTTCCGTACATTGAAATAACGACAAACAACTACAAGTTACTTGAATCATACTTTAATCAACATGGCCTGTGCAAACAACAATAATAACGTCGGGGACAGTCTTAAGCCGTCGTGAGAAATATTAAACATGTTTAATATTCTACGACGCGACTGCCCCCGGCGCACACCCTCGCGTCTGCGTTTAACTCACACAGACCCGACGCGACAACAAATCGCGTCGGGCTGCGTCGTACGACGCTGTCTGAGTTGGCCTTTATACCTAGACTTAAA
>NW_022688465.1:149464-155815 GCF_011630105.1 Anneissia japonica | reverse complement strand
TAAGTCTCCAACCATTACCATTATTAAGTTTTTAAGTTTCCTCGGAGAGAGAAATCGACTAACACTGCCGCTTAATCTTCATCTCCGAGCTACTCAACAGCTGCTTCACACCATTAATGTGGCAGTTAAAGTAGATAATTCCCGCGCCATTCAAGAGGCATCTATGGCATGTCGAAAACCACCAACCACCAGTACTGGATTTAGCGCAACTGCCATCATTGTCATCATTGTCACTATCGTAGGTTGAGAAATGTTCATCTTGTTCAACTCTGAGTACATTACCTGAGGTATTAAAACAATTATTCTTATTGTAAAAGTTAATTATAGGTAAAGCAAAGGCCTATTATTCCTGTCAATCATATTGGTATTGTTATATAGCCCTACATCAAACAATATTGACGTGCACTCAGATGATAGTACTTGTTTCAAATATACATGTTCAGCTTCTTGCATGTTGTTAATGCTCGTATACATTCTTGACGGATCTTTTTCTTTTTTTATGAGAAAGCCTTCCACTGTACTGTATCCAGGTGTGTGGTGCTTTACTTTGGACGCCTAATTTCTAATAACTGTTTTATGTATTTATTTTTATCACTGTTTGCAAACAAATAATTTACTTTTCCGCTTTTTTATGATAGAAATATCTAGGTCTATAAACCAGAAGTATGATTTTTCATTAGAATCTAACCTTTTTGGGGTGGGGGTGGACTCAGGACTCTTCTTCAAAATAAGCGCAAAGCCCACAGAGGAAAAGATGCATACAAAGTCAAAGAATTACAAAAAGAAATTAACAAATGTATTAAAACTAATAAAATGAAATACAAACAAAGTTTAGAAAACAAATTCAAAGATAACAACCCTAAAGCTGCCTGGAACGCAATTAAAACGCTAACCGGTTATAAAGAAACAAGTCAAAAAACTCATGGCAATATTGACTTGGCCAATGATCTTAATAACTTCTGTGGCCGCTTCGATAATGAAATATCTGTGACAGAAAATGTAGTCTCTAATTTAAATGAAAATGAATCTGCTTCAGAAAACCCTGTAAAAATAAATGAGAGTGTTGTACGGAATGTTTTTTCTAAGGTAAAAATTGGTAAAAGTACTGGCCCTGATGGAATATGTAACCGTGTATTAAAAAACTGCAGTCAGGAGTTAGCCCACATTTATACCTTATTATTCAATCAGGGTCTAGTAAATGGCATTGTGCCCAAGTTATGGAAGACATCTATTATTTCCCCACTCCCAAAGACTAAAAACCCAAAAGAGCTTAATGATTGCAGACCAATTGCAATAACATCTAATGTTGTCAAATAGAAAATTGTACTTCGATTGTTACTTAACGAAACTAAGCTTTTTTTGGACCCATTACAGTTTGCCTATCAAAGTAAAAGAAGTGCTGAAGATGTCAATTTTATGTTTTTTTAAGTTATTGTTTTTGGTGTTGTTGTCTTTGTAACTCCTGTGCTTTTATATTTGCCAAAATTTGTCAAAATTATAAAAAAAACAAAAAACAAACAAAAAACAAAAAACAAAACACCACACACCATACCATGGAGAAAATATTCAAAAATCTGAATAAGTGCAATTTCCGGGCATCTTGAGGTGTCTTGATTATAATCTGCTTTGGAACTCCAAGTAGAATAAAAGGTCCTTGATTAGACCTTTGCTACGCCCGTGAGTGGAGGGGTTCTATAAGAGAGGGAGCATAGCTCCCGTCGGGAAGAAGGCAATAATTTTTTCGAGGAACACTGCTTTGAAAAAGCATTTTCCCATTCAGAGTGCCATTTCCGAGCACCTATAGGGGCCAATTCTTAATGATCCTTCCCGCACAACATTGTTAAAAAATAAATCATTTTCCGGATTATTTTGAGTACTTAAATTAAAAAGTTTTTTGTTAATAGAAACATGACCATCTACTTCGGCTTTTTAACAGTAGCTCACTATATCTAATGGCGTAGAGTACTGATATGGGGAGGGGGAGACTGATATGGGATGTAGGATTAAGTGGGGGAGCTGATATGATTCGATGCATGTCATTTTGTTGGGTGCTTTGAAAACATATCTTTTTACATTCTGAAAGTGCCATTTACTGGGCCATTTAGAGGTGTCTATTTTTATAATTTGCTCACCTCAGCCCCAACCATTGTGGGGCTGAGATGGGTGTGGACTACATTGGGTCCCCTGTCAGAACATTTCTAGATCCGCCCCTGTATGCAAGTTACATATTTAATTAGAGTGACTGTTTTAAGTTTATCTTATTTGTTTTTTTATTCGTGTTTTTAAGCTAATCAATTGATAATAAATCATTTTTATGAATGTTAGTTTGCAGGAAATATGTATGTGGGCATAATTATGATTACCAAGATAAATTGAAAAACTTCAGTGGCAGATTCAAGGGGGCCCAACCGGCCCACCTTCCATTATTTGTTTTTATTTTAAATAAGAAAAAAGAAAATTAAATATTCAAATTTAAGGCTGAGAATACCTTTTCGGGCCAACTAGCGGTGCCATAATCATAAAAGTTCTTACCTCAGCCTCAACCATGGTGGGTCTGAGCTGGTCTACATCTGTGAAAGTCCTCCCAGGCCCCCTCTCTATTTCGAATTCCTGGATCCACCACTGTATTTTGAAATTGTAGTGTGGAAATACATTTTAATTGTATTATCAATTAGATACGACAGGATATAGACCCCAGAGCTTCCGGGGCCCGACCCTCGACCCTGCCAGCGTCCTTAGGCTGCCTACGGCCCGGATTATTTTGCAATACGCCCCCCCCCCCCTTTCAACCACGGATCGACTTGGTTGAATGTAAGTATTTATATTAAATACAGCACTTTATACCGAACTCTCAAAGCGCTCGAAGAACATGCTTACACAATAGCTTCTTTCTTCTCCCTCCCTGAGCTCCACCCCGGTAGAGGGCCAGTTAGACCTACTCTTGTATGTCTACAACTGTTGTGGACATACAAGAGTAACTGGCACCGGTTTATCGGGGTGGGACGAACTAAGGTAATGTAAGGTGTATTAAAAAATTAGTAATTAATTTTGTTGGTTGAACAATTCTGAATATAATTTATTATGAGCAATTGTGTAAATTATTAGTTTATATATACTAGGCAAACTGTACTGTAAGACATAATTTAAAAAGTAAACAGGAATTTTCACAGTATTACGATTAAAAAGGGACGTAATTTTAGATACAATCTTAACGATCGAAAAAAACTTAGACGACGTCTTTGGTAGAAACACTAAAGTTCACTCATGGTCTGACGAGGATCTGACCAACCAACATCTATTTAAGTCACCTGTAGGTCTTGACCAAAGACAACTGATGACGGATTTTCTGGGGCTCAAGTACACGGGTGGTAAGAAATGTTTTAATGAGGTTTGATATAAATGATACCGTTTTTCAGGGTATATTTATTTGTAAGATGATGCTTACCAGCATTGCCGTCTGTTAGTTCTAAAAACTTCAATCTGTATTTGTCGCTCTCTCCGTTGACGGTAAACGATGTGTATGTTGCAAAGTAAACATCACCAGTTGTCGTAATGATATCAAGTCGAAGGTTGTACTCTCCAGATGAAGTAATCTGATGAACAAGATCGTTGCCAAGCCAGAAATCACACATAGCGCCGAAACCATTTTTGTAATCTAGCCACGGTCTATCGAAATCCGTCTCATTAAACTGACGTTTCTGGAAAACCTAAAATATTTTAGCTGTTATAAAATTGAATTAATTTAAATGTGTAAATTTCGGCTACAATAAAGGCCATACAATTATTCAATATTATTCAAATTCATGTAGACCCTACAGTATGAATGTATGTTACTTCAGCGCATGCAGACACTACAGAATTGATGTATGTAAATGTACCTTAGAATGTTGAGATTATGTTTGGCCAAATATTTTAATGTAATATTTTCCTGACAAAGCAATAAAACAGGTTGCTTACTGTCCATCCTCCACCGTCGGTGTCCATGTCACAGTAAACAGGCCATGTTTTGGTTCCGTTGTTATTGGTAATTGCATAAACTCCACTTTGAGAACTCGGGGACGTCTTCAGAATTTCAGTGCAATCGTGCTGAAGTTCAATCAAACACTATTAGATTATAAATGTATTATATTGATGTTTATATGGACCTATTATATTGATGTGGTTAGATTGATTAAACAACTTTGTTCGATATTTCACTTACGGATAGATTTATACCATATGTCATACAATTTTTGTCTTCTCGTTTGGGTAGCATCATACTTGTTAATAGTTCACACGATTTTGACACCTTGTCGTATCTGATAGAGTTACACTCCGGGAAATGCCGTAGACACACCAAGGAACATTGGATTGAACTTCTTGCTCTGGCAGCAAGCATAGTTTCACCAGGCATCATACAGTCAGAATTTTGCCAATTCTTGGGTTTTTCTAGAGTCGCAGTTCTAAGTCTGCTACAAAATATTCCTAAGGAACATATAGATATTGACAAAAACGACATTTTTTAGAACGGCACCAAAAATGTTTCCCTTAAATAACCATTAATAATCTACACCAATACTCCATTAAAAATACATGATCGAACCAGCCTTATATTTATTTGCTATTAGTGTATTATAACACGCCTAAATAGTGTCATTTGATTGGTGGATTTCGTATCAAGTGACATTGGTAATATTCATCCCATTTCGTCACTCATCGTTGAAGTTTATTTCCATAATAATAATAATAATAATAATAATAATAATAATAATAATAATAAAATTAATAATAATAAATAAATAAATAAACAATAACAATATACTAATAGGCCTATAATAATATTATAAAATGATAGATCAAGCCGGGAAACATGTGGTACACCAGTATTGATGCCTTCACACTGAACTACACTGTAAAAAATGTCAGTAATTTTACGTTTACCGTAATTAAATTTACTGTAAAAATAAGGGTCACTACCGTGTGATTGTATTTTTACGGTATTTTTTATATAATAATACGATAGATTGGTGTTTTGTTGTAAATTTCCGGTATCATATCGTTTTTCTACAGGTTAAAACTCGTCCGTGTATTTCGACGGAATTTTTATGTAAATATACGGTGAATTCGTAAATTCAATGTGTTTGGCGGTTAAATTACGTCGTCATATTACTGTTTTCCGTAATTTAACAGGTCAAAATCAACATTTACGCTAATTAACGTTGGAGTTCGTAATGTTCATTTATAAACTGGCGTAATTTTACAGTACAAAATATTGTTTTAACAAGTACTATGAATTTTAACGGTATTTTTGTATAATAATGATAAGACTGTGAACTCACACTTCGCCATGTTAAATAACGGTTCATCTTCCCGGGTAAAATTAACATTTTTACGTTCGCCGTTGTAATCCTACTATCAGTAAAAAAGTGTCTGTTATTTTACGTTTACTGAAATCCAATTTACTGTGAAAATAACGTTAACTACCGTAAAATTGTATTTTAACGGTATCTTGTATAATAAAAATACGATGTTGTTGATTTGTTGTAGCCTAAATTATCGGTAGGCCCTATCATATCGTTTTTCTACAGGTTAAAATCGCCATTGTGTTTTAACGTCAGAGCTCGAAATTTAAACTATAAATTGGTATAAATTTACCTACCTTAACCGTTAAGTATTGTAGTAATAAAGAAAAGGAATTGCTATGTAAATATACGATGAATTCGTAAATTTAGTGTGTTTGCTGGTTAATTTTACGTCTTCATATTACTGTTTTCCGTAACTTAACAGTTCAAAATCAATATTTACGTTAAATAACGTTGGAGTTCGTAATGTTCATTTATAAACTGGCGTAATTTTACAGTACAAAATATTGGTTTAACAAGTACTATGAATTTTAACGGTATTTTTGTATAACAATGATGAGACTGTGAACTCACACTTCGCGATGTTAAATAACGGTTCATCTTCGCGGGTAAAATTAACATTTTTCAGTAATTTGACCGTTCGCCGTTATAATCCTACTATCAGTAAAAAAATGTCTGTTATTTTACGTTTACTGAAATCCAATTTACTGTAAAAATAACGTAACTACAGTAAAATTGTATTTTAACGGTATCTTGTATAATAAGAATACGATGTTGTTGATTTGTTGTAGACTAAATTACCGGTATCATATCGTTTTTCTACAGGTTAAAATCGCCATTGTGTTTTAACGTCACAGCTCGAAATTTACACTATAAGTTGGTGTAAATTTACCTACCTAAACCGTTAAGTATTGTACAGTATTAAGAAAGAAAAGGAATTGCTATGTAAATATACGATGAATTCGTAAATTTAATGTGTTTGCTGGTTAATTTTACGTCGTCATATTAC
>NW_022688465.1:146669-149360 GCF_011630105.1 Anneissia japonica | reverse complement strand
TAGCGGTGTATTTTTGTAACAACGATGATATTGTGAATTAAACGCTGACATTATTCTGCTAATGTCATAATATTTCACCTACTACAGTATTAAATTGGCGTAAAAGAGGCCTATTCCACCTTGATCGTGTCAAATATTTTGGAATTCCTTTACAATTATATATTTTTAAACATTGTTATTAATATACGTTCCCTAACGTAAAATTAAAGTGAAAACCATTTATTTGGCGCGCTTACGATCACGTGACATCTCAGTTTATGACGCATTATGACACACGCATGCGTAGTGCTGTCTCTTATACACATCTTAATGCTAAGCGTGGAAGAGGAGAGCACATGTAAAGTTCGTTTACGTCGGTTCTTTATCTTGGAAAACAAAAGGATCAGTGAGTTCAGTAAGTTTTCATTGTACAAGAACGTATATGGCTATAATATATCCTTTTTTAATTTCCAATTATTACTTATAGGCACTAGTTATCTTCGGTAAAGTTAAAGCGTCCTAGGCCTAGAGACTAGGCCTAATTAGCCTACTGTACTACTCTTACTACTACTAGGGCTAGGGCCTACCTAGGGCCTGGCCGTAGGCAGGCTAGTTGAAGATTGAAAGTAAGTAGGCAAGGCCTAATAGGACTTGCCAGGTTAGGCCCGATAGTGTACCATGTTAGCTTAGCTAGGCTACTGCAATGGAGAGCAGACGTTCAAGACCTGGCCATCAACATTTGGGAGCGATACTTTGATTACCAAAATATAAATTAAACGATTTATCCTCTCAGCATTTTGACACCTTTTCTAAAAGAATCTGTTTTCCGACAAAAAACAAAACACAAAACTTAAGTATATCATTAATCGATTCCTTGTCTTATCCTCAAACCTACAGGGGTATAGACTGACACCAAACTCACCATCATATCATTTATGATTAGGATAAAGAAGTTAATTATTTTGAATTGTTTCACATCTGTTAACTTGTGAATTTCTTTTTCCTGCACTCTCTCAATTTTGTTTATTGGCATGCCCTGTTCCGGTTTTGGACCAATTTTAAAAAATAAAGGTGTCAAATACTGAAGACTATACTTCTTCATTAAGATAATTATGTACATTTGATATAATTCACCCATTTATAGCCCACAAATAATAACTAGAGTTGCAATCCCATAAACCGAATTCGAAAGAAACATTTTCTACATTGTTGCAATGTTAGAGAAGTGAAGTGAAAATACCTAATAAATTGAGCTTTTTCAGGATTTTGATGAAAGAAAAACGTTTGGGAAAACTGGATGAGCTATGTGTGGTCCATGAAGCGGATCTTGCACTAGTTACGGAAGGATGGCATTCTAAAGGCCATAGATGCGCACAAGTGTAGTACACATTTTATAAAAGGTAAGATGTACTGTATGGATAAGGTGTGTTGCCAAACAATAATTATCCTTTTATTCTGATTATGATTGCTTGGAGACTGTATGATCCAAATGAGTTTGGCATTTGACAAATTAACATGCTATTTTTCAACTTGCCAGAATTTAACCCACAACTTTTGATGGTTAAAATATTTATAATCTTCCAACCTTTGGAAGAAAACTATTAAAAAAAATATCAATGCTTTCTTAATGTTTAGACGTAATTACACAACAAAATAAATGGACTTTTATGCAATCAACAAAATAAATGCATTGATTTAGTTACAAGATACATGCTACAATTATGTGCCCAAAATCCAGGATGTATTTTTTTTCTTTGTCTGAAGTTTTAATTGTTTAGTGTTGTGTTACTCAGTCCTGAATTTTTTTTTTCCATCAGCAATTATGTTCTTTTTTCCAGCAACATTTGAACAAAAAACACTCCAGAAACTTTATTCCCATTTCAAGACTAGGAGATTTATCCAGTCCAGAGCGAAACTCAAGTCAAGAAGAGTACCTTGATCTTCTATCACAGAAGACATTTTTTGCCAACACTTCCAGGTACGCAGTACTGTACTGTATATCTAGTCCTAATTAGTAAATGTAAAAGACTACATTCAAATTTAATTTATCATCATCATCTGGTACATTGTTTTGTCTTGGGTAGATATTATGTACGTTAATTATTGCCATGAATTTGTTATAAATTATCAGTTTTGTCTATCAATCTCTTAACATAGTGTCCAAAAATCAAAAGCCACTTTTTGAGCTCAACATGCCAAACCTGACTTTTGTTGCTTGCTAAAATAACATGGCCCTTAATAGGGTATGACTACGATTGTCTTATGTATTTATTGCCTTGGGAAAACATTTGATAATACAGTAAAGTTGATTGTGCATCCAGAGGTGACGGAACTAGGGGATGCTGTGTTATGGAGAGTAATGTGTGACCGGTGGTCTGCATCAGTTGGTTGTTACCATGTGCCTAGTTGCCTTTCAAAAATGTAATATTGAGTGGCCATTATATCTTTGCGTGATCAAAACTATAGGATAAGAGTCCACTAGCATGGTGTTTGGGATGTTATGTGGTGTAGTAGCATTGGGGTTAAAGCAATGCAAATAAGAGACAGGGCCTAGGCCTACCTAGGGCCTTGCCGTAGGCAGGCTAGTTGAAGATTGAAAGTAAGTAGGCAAGGCCTAGGACTTGCCAGGTTAGGCCTGATAGTGTACCAAGTTAGCTTAGCTAGGCTACTGCAATGAAGAGCAGACATTCAAGACCTGGCCATCAACATTTG
>NW_022688465.1:143557-146517 GCF_011630105.1 Anneissia japonica | reverse complement strand
AATTTCCTCTAAAAATTGCACATTTTAGGGAGTTTTGATCAATTCCAACGAAATTAGAATTAAAAACACCGGGGCACAAGGTGAAAATATCCATCTTTGGAAAATCTTTCCCCACCCCTTGACAATGCATCCTCTGAAAGTGCCTAAAATTCTCAAATTCTTTGCGCGCATTTCTTGTTACGGTAGGCCAATTTCCTCTATAAATTGCACTTTTCAGGGAGTTTTCATCAATTCCGATGAAATTAGAATTAAAAACACAAAAATATTTTTTAGGGATTTTTTTAAGGTTTATCCTTTTAAGTTATTTAAACACATAATAGTCCCAAACCTGTCTCTTATACACATCTAGATGTGTATAAGAGACAGGTGTACTGTAGTTCGAAGACGTTCTTGTCCGTTCTGATAATTTCTTTAAACGAGATGAGGATGTATTGAAACGTGCAATTTTGACATTTACTACGAAGGGGGTATTAGCTGTTTCACCCCGACGAACCCCGAATAATGAAAATAAAAATTTAAAAAATATTTCCTACAAAACTAAAATGTAATTGTAATACTTTTATTTCAGACTATACCAGTCCATAGTACAGAAACATAAAATAAATAATAAGTCAAATAAATAAAATGTCTACATCGCAGCTAGTACAATAGCTCATTTCATTTCTAAAATAGAAAAATAATGCATAAATAAATTGTTCATAAAGAGTCGCAGAAGACTATTGCGAGAGTTAGCTAACCGACTCCAATACCTATAAACACATTCACTGACTAATTCATAATCCATTTAATAAAGGAAGTCCTAAAGGAACGAACATACCACTGTCACTACAGTGCTTTGGTCAGTGTAATAATGAAAACAGGCTGATGAGATACCGGTAATAACGAAAACAGGCTGATTAGATTATAATTCTTAGTCTGGTTTTGCCGCCTTTCTCGTGAATTGATATTCAGGGGTTGAATTACCGGCCGGGGCGGGGGAGCTCTCGTGCTTCGACACTATGCATGGGGAGTTAGAGCATATTCGAATCCATTTTGAGCATTCGGACACATTATATACATTTTCAATTATAATTTCCCATCTTTAAAAGGTACGTAAATTCGTCACTTTCAGTAAGCTGGGAAATTTAACTTTAACCAACATAAAGTTGAACATCTTGGGACAGAATTGAGTAAATCTCAGGACAGCAATGGTATTTGGTTGTGAGAGCAACACAGGCAGGCCTTGTGTGTTTCACTTTTACATTAAGATAAGATAAGACACGGCGTTATGTTCTGTACCAAAAATACCAAAACAGAATTCCTTGAATCTGGTATAAACAATTAGAAAATACATTAACACCAAACAGATCAAAAAATACTACACCAAACAAACATCAAATTACAAAATGCAGAAGATAAAATATTTAAAAATACACACTATAAGGCTATAATTTAAATTTGTGAAATTAAAAGTTGATAAACAAAATTGTTACGCTAGGCCTACTACTCATTACATTATTAAAATATTATATATTAATTAAAATAATTATTATTATTCTAAAAATTACATTTACAATAAATTGAATTGAATTTTAATATCAAAAATACAGAAAATATCAAATTGCAGTCCGAAAACAAAAATATTAAAATTGCACATGAATTAGGGAATCAGTACTACGGGTTTAATACATAACACAGCATTAAACTGTTTTGCCGAAATAAGCATATTACCTGAAGCAACAGAAATGCTGCTCATCAAAACGGCGATTTTAAGAATGATTCCGATTCCGTAAAACATCTTATAAAAACACTTCATATTCGAGATTGATAACGCACAACCATTCACAGATGTGGTACTCATACAAATGGTAGCCTCTTGTATTGTTAGGCTTACAGTAATTATAAGCCGAACAACATAAGACGCCGCCAAGGACAAAACGTCATTGCATTAGGTGTTGCATGAAGATAACAAGTTATCCACTATATTTTATAATCGGAATCGTGCAGTTGAATAATTATTTCAGTGAGGTATAATTTATCAAAAATACTAAAATTTTGTCAAATTTCATGAAACGGGATGAGGACGGGTTCAAACGTGCAATTTTGGCTTACTACGACACAACACAGTTTGAAGTAAGTCCATTACGATTGCAGACGGTTTGTACGTTTGCACAACGTTTAAAACGGGAAGACGTTACGCTCAATGTCGTTTGTAGTCCATTCTTAATAAGTTCTAATCCGTCCTCAACCTGTTTAACCCCGTTTACAGTAAGTTTCAACCCGTTCTAGGACGTTTCTACACGGTTCGCACTACGACGTGTCCGTTCAAACCAGTTAATGCTGCAGTCTTGCCCGTTTGCACTGCGTTCTCAGGCAGTCTTTAACACGTTGAGAACGGGGATCTGGGTCATGTTCCAGTCCGATCTGCTGTAATAAGACCATATCTAGCCCGTTCTCATTTTGATTCAGTACTTGCTATTAAACCTGCCAAGGAAACAGAAGAGGCAAGGGAGAGGAACCTCAAAGAAATACATTGATGATTTTCCTGCTGATGACGATGCTGGCCCATCTACCTCTGTTTTTCTTTTTCTTCACGTTCTCTGATCTCTTCATATTCCCTGCTTCTACTATCAATTGCAGGAAACCAACATTCATTATTTAGTGTTGAGAGCACTTGCATTTGCTTCATGGTAAAATAATATAGGTCTACTAATGTATGTGTAGTAGTAGAAACGAGTAGATCTGACTAAATGTAATACAAACGAGCTGATATGACTAAAACGGACTGAACATACTGACAATGTAGTAGAAAGGAATAGATCTGAATAAAAACTGAGCAAGAACTTTTTAGAACTGAATAGCAATGTATAACAAACGTATAAACTGGTTAACACAGCTTAAGAAAAGACATAATCAGTGGCGTAGAAAAATATTTTTCATTGGGGGTGATGATTGGCGTGTTAGCCAGTGTCGTAACAGGC
>NW_022688465.1:143191-143454 GCF_011630105.1 Anneissia japonica | reverse complement strand
AGAAAAGAAAGAGGGGAGAGGGAGGGAAAGAGAAAAGAAGAGGAAGAGAAAAGGAAAAAGGAAAGAAAAATGGAAGAGAAAAGTAACTTAAGACAAGAATAAAAAGGAAGATATCATAATGACCAGACTCACAACACCCATGCAACTCCTTCTTCACTTCAAAAACTGTCATAACTCCTTTGATCTATGCTGCCTGATGGCGTAACCGCTGGGGGGGACAAGGAGAAAATATCTATCTTTGAAAAATCTTCCCCACAACCCCC
>NW_022688465.1:142483-143175 GCF_011630105.1 Anneissia japonica | reverse complement strand
TTTATAAATGCCCTTTCATCCCTGAAAGTGCCTAAAAACCTCAAATTTCGCGCGCATTTCTTGTTAACATGGCCAAATTTCCTCTAAAAATTGCACATTTTAGGGAGTTTTGATCAATTCCAACGAAATTAGAATTAAACACACTGGGGGACAAGGGGAAAATATCCATCTTTGGAAATCTTTCTCCACTCCTTGACAAATGCATCCTCAGAAAGTGCCTAAAATTCTCAAATTCTTTGCGCGCATTTCTTGTTACGGTAGGACAATTTCCTCTATAAATTGCACATTTTAGATAGTTTTCATCAATTCCGACGAAATTAGAATTAAAAACACAAAAATATTTTGCGCGCTTGCCGCGTATTTTTTTAGGGCTTTTTTTTAGTTTTATCCTTTTTAGTTATTTAAATAATAGTCCCAAACTCAAGAAAGACAAATTTAAGATAGATCATTTTAACCTAAAATAAGGGCCTCAATGTGTATAGATGGTGAAAGAATGTGTTTGTAATAAATACAACCATGATGAAAATGCTTATATTTAGTTTCAAACACACGTGTGTGGCCTATATTATAAATAAGATGGGCCCTATGTCGTATTGTTTTCTATATGGGGAGTGGGGTGGGGTGAGGTGGGTATGTTAAATTACTAACCGGGAAATGAGGATTGTATGTTATTATTATTATTATTATTATTA
>NW_022688465.1:123522-142074 GCF_011630105.1 Anneissia japonica | reverse complement strand
ACATTAATACATTATGCTAATTTTCATCTTTGTAAGCGCATAAGACAGTGCAAATTATTTCTGTGACAGTCTTTTGAAGTGTGTAAAGCTCCATTTTATCCCACACATAGTCAAAATATTGGGGGGGGGGATGATACAATGGACCATCCCCCCTTGTCAAATATTGGGGGGATATATCCCCTCCATCCCCCCGGGATCTACGCCTATGGACGTAATAGAATGTAGTTAGGTCTCTCTGAGAACGAGCAGGGCGGGGTGGAACGTAACAGCATCTGTGTTGGATCGTACTCCTATTTTCCCTCCCGTTCGCAAGATGTGCAGCTCGTTTTTTACCCGTTCGTTCCATGTTCGCAGTACGGCAATTCCGTTTTCAGTACGGCAATCTCGTTCGAAATACGATCTTAAGTCCTATTTTTGAACGGGTAGATCGCGATCGAATTTTAAACATGGTTGACGTTCTGGACCACCATTCCCGTCCTTGCCCGTTCGTACTAAGATTGTATTCGGTCTCTACTACGTCCATTCCGTTCATATCCCGTTCGTTCGTCCCCGTTCCACCCCGTTCTCCAGAACGTAGTGCAAACTAGTGTGAAGGTAGGAGCGACTCGCTACTACTACAGCCTTACCATTGGCGCTGGTTCGAGCCGCTCCTCGCCCAGTTTTTTCGGATAAGGATTCAACACGGGAAGTCCAGTGTACACATCTGGCTAATTGTGTGCACTTTAAAGAACCCATCTTGCATCTTTCGGAAGAGTAGTGTGTTTTCTCAATGCTATGGTTCAATTTTAGCGTTATGGAATGATATGAGCTAAGTGCAGTGCCTCTCTGCGTAGTCACGGACCACGCTCATACGCAATTCAGCACAATGACGCTGCAAGTAATGGGTTATTCTCCTACATTTACGTTTACCTAAGAACAATACAATAAAATGCAGTAATGAGATGAATTAATATATAATTAACATCTTCAGTGAATAAATATCATTTGGTGAAAGTAAAGTTAAATAAGTTGAAAACTTAAAACATGGAGTTCCTACCTGCCGAGCGATAAAGTAGGGGCGCCGCTAAATGGCCTTAACATCGGTACTGGTTCGAGCCAGTGGCGAAATCATCCTGGGAGAGAAACCATTTATGAAATCGAATATTGTATCCAATCCATAGCGCTATCCCCCGACGGTCACCTGGTCCTTAGTCTAAGTTTGGGGCAGGAATATTGATTAGGCCTACTAATGTATTATTTACTGTATATATCGTACTTTCACTAAATGAATAATATGCGGCAATGATTACTTATGGAAATAAACGAACCAATAATAATAGGCCTATTGTATTAAAAAGAATAAAACGAATTTGTCCATATATTTAGCATTTGGGTTGAAAAAAAAATCGTTGTCTGCGAAATGTTTATTTATTTCCATTTTCTGTCAGTAGGGTAGCCCTCTCAGTGAAAACTCTCCTCCTCAGGTGGTGGTGGGGGCGTATCATAAATTAACATTTACAGAAGAAAATATACTAAATCTTTTAAGCTATCATTTTTTTTTAATTTGGAGTAAAATACTCTCTGGTACAATTTTAATCATTTTAACTTAACTTCTGCTTGAAAGTGGGCTTTTTGCTAATCAAATAATTGTAAGTGAGGGCGCTATTCATGAAGTTGTTTTAAAGCGGTAGCGCGTGTTGCAGCATTGGGTCTAGGAATAATTTTATGGTACTCTTAAATATTATACCTAGGCCTAACTGGTATAAACAGTAAGTCGATAATCGTCAACTAATAATATGTTCGATGGAGGAGAAGATTGGGATGCCGAAATAAATGGTACCGCACAACCTGTTGTCGCACAGACTTTTAATGCTAGCTCTAACGATGGTTGGTGGGATAGGCCTAGGGCTTCCCGAGAGGCGACGGAGTTAAAGAGCTTCGGACGCGGTCGTAGAAGAGAAAATTGGAGAGACAATGGTCAATCATCGGGTTCTGTGCGAGGTTTCCGGCAAACTTCAGAGAGAACAGGAGGAAGAAACCAATATTTTAATGATGGCAGGAGAGGTGTTAATGTCAATAACTGCCAGGAGGGAAAGGTAACCAACGATGATGGAAGTTGGCAACGTCGAGGTGGAAATAATACTAATAGAGATACGAGACGAGACCGAGGTGGATGGAATGATGGAAGCGGAAAGGCCATTGACGTTGACAGCAGTATGATTGGGAAAATAATCGGTGAATCACTTTATTAATAATCACTTTCAGAGTAATATAAATTCCACGATTTTTTATACTAAGTCAGGCATTCATGGCGATCCAGGATATGCACAGTTTGTTCCATTTGCTTTGATAACTGATAACTATAAAAAGTTCTTGATAATTGCAATGAATGAAAATCTAGGCTATTCTTAACGTTAATACACAAACTAAAAATTAGAGAATTTTGAATCTTTTTCAATGTCAGCCCCATCTATTTTCTTTTATAGGTCTACAAGTCTTCTTAAGCCTATTATTAGCCTTGGATTTTCAACATTTGATTTGCCTTGACTGTCAAAATGAGGGATGCATGCAGTAGCATGGGGAAGGGCGTGGATAAAAAAAACTTGCACCCCATTTTTTCCTACCGTACCACTAAAAATTTTCCAAACACAGAAACTCCACTCATGTACAAGAGTTAAAAACAATGAATCAGAATTCCAAGACGAGGAGTACAGTATGATACCCCAAAAATGGCCCACATTTACCTTAGTTTAGCTCCACGAAGTTTGGTGCTGAGGTGAGCAAATTATAAGAATAGACACCTCTAAATGCCCTGTAAATGGCAATTTCAGAATGTAAAAAATATGTTTTCAAAGTACCCAACAAAATGACATGTATCACATCGTGTCAGCTCTCCACTTAATCCTGTATCCCCAACAGTTTTCCCCTCCCCATGTCAGTACTCTACGCCACTATATATAGTGAGCTACTGTTCAGAAAAAGCCAGACTTTTGTTAAAAGTCGTGTGGCCGAGCGGTTAGAAGGGGCGCCGCAAGCTATAGCCATAATATCTGCGCTGTTTGGAACAGCACACTCGCCTATGGTTCTGGGTGGTAGAACAAGTCTTCTTGGATAAGGACTATAAACCGTAGGCCCAGTGTATACAATGGCTCGTGTGCACTATAAAGAACCCAGTACATCCTTCGAGACGAGTAGGGGATACCCCGGTGTACTGGAACAGACAGCCCCTGTGGTGGACGACGAGAGTTGCTGGTACCGGGCAGCACAGACACGAAGGGACCCTTAGGGGCGAAGAAAGTCATTGATCGAGTTCCTAGTCCACATTTCAAGCGCCCTGAGCATCTTGCATTAGATGGATTTGTGCGCTATATAAAACTACACTATTATTTAATTATTATTAAAAAGCCGAAATAGGTGGTCATGTTTCTATTAATAGAAAACTTTTTTATGTACCTGTACTGAAAATCAGCCGGAAAATGATTTATTTTTTAACATTGTTGTGCAGGACGGATCAAAATCTTAATTAATCCTAATACAGTATGGTTATTTATTACTAGGCCTGTTTTTGTATATAATTTTTTTTGCTTTCTTTTCAGGAAAGCAAGGCTCAAAAATTCGGCAATTGCAGGATGATAGTGGTGCACGAATCCATGTCAGTACCAATTCATACATATTTAAAGTTAATAATTGGTTTATAATAAATAAATAAATTAATTGAATAAATAAAAAGAATAATCTTTTGTACTGTATGTTGTTGAAAAACTGAAGTCAGCATCAAAGCTGCAGTATGAGTCTGCCCTTCCTGCTAATCAAGGATCTAGCAGGGTTCTCATCAGCATTTTGGAGTGGTGGTCGGCGACCACCCCCACCCCAGAGGGCGTGGTCGCCGACATAAAAACCTCCCCCCCCCCAGCCTGACAAAATCAGGTTAATCAACAACTCCCTACTCTGGTAATCGTGCAACGAAAGTTGTTTGTTGGCCTACGTTTTTTTCCACTATCAATTGCAAAAATAGTGGTGGCCGGCAGCCTGAAAATATCGGTCGGAAATGTTGAGTGCTGGACGGGCCCGACCACCGCCAACCAGCGTGGTGAGAACCCTGTCTAGTGTACTTCAGTCAGCTATATAGAACATTAATATTGTTGTACATCAAGTGTAAACAATTGGTTGATTTCCCGTTGATTTATAATCACTCAGTACTGGGGAGGGACAACTTGATTTCCCGCTCCACAACAAGTCATCCATTCGTAGAAGCCTTTATGAAGAAAGCCTACCTAAAATGGCCTAGATTGGCACAAGACTAGCTAACTCCGGCTTTGAATATAGGAAGATTGAAATGGGTTAATAGAGTATACAATGTACGCAGTGTTCCTTTGAAAATTTATATTAAGTATATAGAGAGGGCAGCTTAGCTCAGTCGGCTAATCTGGTGGTAGCCGCTGTGTGTGCGCTGAACCGTGGATATCTCAGGTCCCCGGTTCAATTCCCATCACTGCCTCTCCTTGTGTTTCAGCTACTGTAGAGGGCTGAAATACAAGTTATAATAGCACACCATCTTTCGGATGAGACAATTAAGCCGTTGGTCCCGTGCGCATTATGGCCCATGTGCACGTTAAAGAAGAGAGAAAAAGAACGCAGTACACTCTTCGGAAAAGAGTAGGGGATTGTCTCCCGGTGTACTGCCAAATCACCACCAGAAGGACCCCACTGGAAATAAGTCTTCTTCTAAACTTTCGTGGGCTATCCTTGGTGTTTACACCGAATAAATCCAATCCAATATGTTAGTAGTATTAATAATTTAGGTTAAAATTTCCACATGAATAGAATATATTGATTTCTTTCTTCGAACAAGGTATCAATTCTTAAATATGTATTATTAGTAAAATAAATAAGATTTAATGAAACTATGGAAGAAGCATAAGAATAAAGAAATATAGGAAAGAAATTTTTAACGGCTGAAATATTTACCGAAAATAAACAATAATAATCATTTTGTCATTATTGTTTTTGTAAAAATTTGTTTAGGCACTAATCGTCAGAGGTCAAGGTGCCGGCAGCCTACACGTTTCATATATTCGACATCAAACACTCAACCTGTTTATGAATAATGTATTTTTGTCTGTATTTTTTATGCTTTGTTGAACTTTTCATACAAAATAGAAAGTATTTAGATCAAAATGGGAGAGTACATGTTTATTCATTTTTTTTAATAACATATCAATAATTCATATTACATTGTATTCTTCATTTTCATTTTTACTGTATCTCAGTACATTGTTTTTTAATTAATCAATCAGTAGAATTTGTATTTACAGTATGCCAGATATCCAGAAAAAAAAAAATTTGCTCAGTGGCACGTTCATGACCTTTGGCAAAGTCTTAAATTATATTTTAAAAATTATAAAATGCATACTCTTATTTTCTGCAGGTATCTCGGGATAATGACAATTACTCAACACGTGTACAGATTAGTGGGTCAGAAGAAGCAATAAAGAAAGCAGAGAAAATGATTGATGAGATTGTTAATCCAAAGAGTATCTTTGAACAAACAGGTACTCTGATTTTGTCTTAAAAAATGATTAAAACATTTAAATCAATTACAAACTGAAAATTGAATTGAACATTGCCAAATCAATATATCATTCCAGCACTGGCATAACTGGGGTAGTCCCATCCCAAAAAAGCTTCTTCCCTTCGAAAATGTCAGAAGCAAAAAACAATCACTCTCAAATTGTTAAAAATCACTTTATGTAACTCTATCTTCTAATGTAGCTTCCCGTCACCTAATCATTGAGTCACTCCACCTTTGCGCCACTATCAGCCCCTCCCACTCTTCCCACCATCCATTTCAAGACTCTAGATTCACTACTGCTTTCCAGAAGGTAACTCAAACATAAAACTTACCTACTGTGTCAAAACAGGGAAAGGATTACATGATTGCCCCACAACCGTAAATGTTTACATATTTTTTTTGACACTGTTACTTTGTGGGATCGTAGCAAGTATATCCAAGAGGCGGGGCTAAAGGAACAGCCATTATATTCTAATGTCGTGAATTAAATTTAGGCTTTTTGAGATTCGCGAAAGTTTAATGTCGCGAAAACGGCCGAAATTATCAATTCGCGAAAGTTTCTGGTTTACAGTATCTATTTAGGCTAGGCCTATGTATGAAGATACAGTATATGTAAAAATATCAACTTTTTTTACAGCTCATAGTTGATTCTAAAAAACTGTTTAAAAAAAATGATGTAGAGAAATGCCATCAAATGGGCTTTAAAAACTCTAATACCCTGGAGCGCAATGGCGCTTCGCCCCCTTGACCCCTGACCAGGGCTTTGCCCCTGGACCCCGATGGGGGGCCTAGGCGGGCCCCCCCCCTCTACACCCCGGCCTATTTCAATTTACTCTCCTGTTACTTTCAAATTTCTCCTGCTACTCAAATTCATAAATAAACCCCTGCTGGAAGGCAAACAAGTATTTATTACAGCCACTTTTACCGTGACTTCTTTGATGACTTGGTTTACTCAGCTCAGCCTTCCTGGTTGGGCCTGGTCTACCTTTAGCAAATTCTTTATATTCTTCAAATCTATCAAATGTTGCATTAAACTAAAGCTAAATCATATTTATGTTTGTTTGATGAAACAATCTTTATTAATTGAATTTATGTTGTTTTCATACCTACATTCGGTGGGGATTCCCAAAGAGCTAAGGCTAAACCATTGTCTACCCGGTGAGAATTTCACTTAAACACATGTAAATTGAAAGCATATTTATACCCTGCTGGAAAATGGATGGTTCTAACTTGCCTACAACGCATGAACATGGCTCTGCAAATACAGTACCATACTTGAAATTTGGTTCCCCAAGATGTCGTTCTTGATAATATAATTAATTCATAAGATACCGTAAAAATGATTTGCTGTTAACATCACAAATAAATTTTAATACTGTAGTCAACAAAATACATTAGGCCTAGAGAGAACCTAGAGTAGTATTTACAGTAGACTAAGGTGAGGGATGAAGATGCATATGCATAGCCTAGAAAAATAATGTGACTAAACAACCGTAGCCATGCACAATCTCTATCTATACAGTAACTAAATATCTTTGTGATAGCTAATTCAACACTATTCCTTTGAAAACAAAAGTCCAAAATTTAAACACCTTGAAATGCACTCGAAAGGTCATAATTTTCTATTTTTTTCTTATGTACAGAGGGGGATAACCCCTCCCCGCTGTTGGTCATGCCCATCGCCTGTCGCTTCCCTCTCAAACCAGCCCCTGCTCGGCGTCATGTCCATCGGCTGTCGCTATGCAACAAGTTCTTCGTCTTCAATTTTGGACGGCCAATTACTTTTTTCTGGCTAAATCCCTGCTCTGGATGCACTTCTGCTGACCTTTCAAATGCAATGGATCGTAATGTTTGGAGTGAATGAGACATTCAATCCCAACCAAGCTCGACCATGATAAATAATAAATTGTTTTTTTTTTTTTACAGAGAATGAAGAAGAGGAAGAACCTGTGAGAAGGTAATGTAGATTATAAGAAATTGTTTATACAATTTTCAAGTACAAACAAGTACCCTGTAGTTGATGATAATATCTGTGCAAATCTTTAAACTATGGTTGAAACTAATATTGAAATGGAATTTTTTGGGGTTGAAACTAATATTGAAATGGGTTTGTGCAATTGGTTTTTAAATATTTTAAAATTGTAATCATTATTATTATTATTATTATTATTATTATTATTATTATTATTATTATTATTGTTGGTAATAATGATAATAATAATATATACAGTTAATATATATAGATATATATATAGATATATGTAGATTTTATACTACTTAATTTTTGTAATCAATTATCTCAATTCATGTAATTATTTAATGATGATTAAATAAAATATAACTGAGTATATACATTAGTTTATGAATCTTGCAGGCCTCAAATAAATTGGCAGCAGGTGATACGAGATTCAGATATTGCTTCAGCTGAGAGGTGGAAAAGTAAGTGCTTCCCATAGATACTCCTAACATCAATTAATTTGATTTAAGCTTGTAAAAAATCTCTTGGTAATTGTGGTTTGTAGAAAAGTAAATGCTTAATTTTACCCATAAATTACCCCAAGGTCAAAATCAGTTTTAAGTTTGTAAAAAATCGCTTGGTATTTGTGGTAGTTGGAAAAATAGGTGCTTAATTCCCACAGATAATCCTAAGATCAAAATCGGATTTAGGCTTGTAAAAAATCTTTCAGTAGTTTTGGTGGGTGAAAAAGTAAGTGCTTCATTGTACCCATAGATTATCCCAAGATCAAAATCAGATGTAAAAAATTGCTCGGTAGTTTTGGTGGGTGGAATAATAAGTTCTTTATTCCCAAAAATTATACATAAATCAAAATCAGAATTAAGATCGTAAAATAATCTCTTAGTAGTTGTAGTGGGTATAAAAAAAGTTCCTTATTCCTGAAGATTATACCAAGATCAAAATCAGATTAAAATTTTTTTTAAATCTGTTGGTGCAGTAGTTCTTACTTTAATCTTTGGGCTATAGCATTTTTACACCCTCATTTGCTGGTCAATTCATTAAAACTGGTAGAATTTGTTTATCATTGCGCTGTCCTTGTTTAATAAATCTTTAAAACATATTACTGGTATTGGCCAGCACTGATAGAGTGGACTGTAATTTGTAACAAATATTTAGAATAGAAATATTTTCTAATGTTTTGTTGTGGTTGATAGAAAAGTAAGTTAATCTTAATTCTTGATTATCCCAAGATCAAATCAGATTTAGGATTATGAAAATCTCTTGGTAGCTGTGTAGATAACAAAAGATGACCACTGTGTGGGTATAAAGGAGCAATCCTGGTTTCAAACCCCCCCCCCCCCCGTATTATTAAAATACAACATTTATCGTATGCAGATATTGACTGCTCATGAGGGTAATGGTGAAGTCTATTGCCTGCATGTGATGTGGGTAACGTAGCCTACTACTGATAGTAGGCTACGTCCTCCACATCACGGAGGGGCTATAAATTTCAAATTATAAAATTATTATACCTTTTAAAATTTTTTACTCTGAATCGCTGATATGTACATTTTTTACTTCAATGTTTCTAAATTGTATATAAAATTGTAAATATATCCAATTCTATTCTCTCAGATCTAATCCCTTTTTTGCTTTATTTTTTAGCTTTTCATAATTTTTTTACTTTGTTTTATTTCATGAAATTTTGTATTTATTTAGCATTTCGTGTCCTTTTTTGTGATGTTATTGTTCTGTGTTTTCTTGGTCTATTGTTCAACTTCAATTTTTTATGATAAAAATTGCAATAAAGGTTCTCGCATCTCGTAAATTTCACCGTTCACAAAATCTACTGTAGAGTGGTCACTATTTGTTTTATATACCTCATACATAGATTCTATACGAGGCCTAAAAAAGTAATAAAAAGAGTACCCACCAAATAGGTCTACTTCCTAGGCCTAGACTGTCTAAATGCCAGTCCCCTTTACTGCCATGCATGTCATGAATTACACAGTGACATTGTAAGTTAAATGATAGGCCCATCATTTAAAGTACTATCATTTAACGTGATAGTACTTTTTCCCCGAGAATTTATGAACTAGCGTTCAACCTACATCATAGGAGTGATCGTTGAAGTTATTACCTGCTTTTTAACCAACGAGATGGCTGGAATCTATGTATGCGATATATAATACCAAATAATACCCATAGTATTGTAGTAAACAGAGCAACTATGCTGCCAATAATTCATTAGTCTACCTACTGTATAGTCAAGAATCTATTTTTCAAATATTCAGATAGGATACTTTTTTTTATGGTCATCATAGATCATGCTCCAATAGTAAAGGATGTGTACAATGAGAACCAACAAGTGGCAATGATGACTCAAGATGAAGTTGACCAATTCAGGTAACAGCATTTTAATTTGTTTGCACATCATTAATATTTAACTATCCTACCAGATACCCATCCTACCAGGTACCCAACCTACCAGATACCCATCCAACCAGGTACCCATCCTTAGAGGTATCCATCCTAATATGCACATTCATTCTACTAGGTACCCATCCTAACATACACCTATCCTACCAGTTATCCATCCTACCATGCACATCCATTGTACTAGGTACACATTTTACCAGTATCCATCCTACCATGCACTCATCCTACCAGGTACAGTAAAACGTACATTTTACAAACGTCCATTTTACAAATGGTCTTTGCACCTGATGAGATCATCATTGACCAATTATTACCGTAAGACTGCACGTTTTACCAAGTGATAATGTATATTTTTTCTTAATAAAATCAAGTTTGTTGTATTTATTTAATAATAGTTCGATCTTTTCTTCCATTTCTGGTATAATAATCACTATATATATGTAATAAACCACCAGAACCACAAACTATCAACACAAGTGTTGTCGGATTGAACGCGCATGTTTACGATGACGAACAAGAGTGTTGGGATCAGAAACTTATTAACATAGTAAATGCTAGATATGATCGCGAAATGCATGTAAACAACATAATTTGGTGATCTAACAACTAGAAAGAACATGATAAGAAAGGTCCATAAAACATACAGATGTTTGAATAAGAGTTAAATAATATTTTGTTAAGTGGAAGAATGCCAGCGATCAAAATAATTTGGCTTTTATCAAAGATAAATTTAGCTAGGCTCTAGCGCGGTATTCCACACTGCTGCACCTCCGTTTCGTGCTCGGCCTGGCTGCCGTCAGTCTACCGACACTCAGTGGCAGCGGATAGCTAGGTATTGGAAACTGACACCCAATCTAGTTTACAAATTTCTCAATTTATGAACACCCCTTGGTACCAAGGGGTACGTAAAATGGACGTCCTACTATATACATTATGCATATATGCATGTTCATTCTATTAGGTACCCATCCTACCAGGTATCCAACTACCATGTAGGTACTCATTCCTACAGGTACCCATTCCTACTGGTACCATCCTACCATGTACACATTCTATTAAATAATAATAATAATGTAGTTTTATATAGTGCACATATCCATCTAACATAAGATGCTCAGGGCGCTTGATATGTGGACTAGGAACTCAATCATTAAGTGTCCATCCTACCATGCACCCATTCTTCCACTGTAACATTAGCCATCCTACCAATTATCCATCCTAACTTTACCCACCATAGCTGGGTAGGCTACCCATCCTGCCACCATGTACCCATTCTACTAGGTATCCAGTGGTAAACGATGAGAGTTGCTGGTACCAGTGTACCAGGTACCACAGGCACAACAGGATCCCTAAGGGTGAAGAAGGTCACTGATCTAGCTACTAGTCCACCTCCACACATCAAGCGCCATGAGCATCTAGTTTGATAGAAACATGCGCTATGCAAATGTACACTACAGTATTATTACAATGCTCCCATCATCATTGTATGTTTCACTTAAGTAAATTCATTAATGCTCATTGTAACTAAATGTGTTTACAGACTGGCAAACAATAACATTATTGTAGAAGACCTATCTGAGGAGGCGAGTAGATCAATTCCAAATCCAATTAGAAGCTTTGAAGAAGCGTTTGAAGATTATGGTTTGTACAAATTATATTTTATCTTTTTTCTCACTAATCACTTCCTTAACCACCATCTTTGGAAGCAGCTTGCGCAGCGGGAGTGGTTTGGTGTCTTAACCTCACGGTCAGGGTTTCAATCCCTTGCTGTGCATTTCAATTTTGACCTTGAGCAAGGCAATTTATTTGAGTTGATTCTCTCCATCCAGGTGTATAAATGGGTACCTGTTGTGGGGTTACATGCTCCTGCGTCCATATGGCAGCAACCAATGACCAGGGTAATCTAAAGGGAAAGGTGCTATATAAATACCCAGTAACAAAGAAACCTGTTTCTTCACTTGTTTTGGAACCCCCTCTCCCCCACTTTGTTTTATTTAAACATTAATCATTGTAATTATTATTTTAAACTTATTTCACTGTATCATCCTTTCCTTTTAGATGAGATAATGCGTGAGCTGCAAAAGCAGAAGTTTACCAAGCCATCTCCGATACAGTGCCAGGGTTGGCCTATAGCCCTGAAAGGTCATGACCTCATTGGGATTGCTCAGACTGGGAGTGGCAAAACAATTGCATTCCTTTTGCCGGCACTGATCCATATTGAAGTTCAACCAACGTGAGTTAAATTTTGAAATATGCATGGTTAGTAACATTTGCAGTAGTCAACCTACATTTCACATGGCTTTGTAGAAATGCTCTGTATTAGTACAAAAATCATTTTTACAAATTCTTCACAAACAGGTAAGCTGCAGATATTATGTATGTATAGTATACAAATAATGAATGTTTATGAGTTGAAAGATTGACTGTTCCATTCAATGAGGTGGAGCCGAATTGAATCGAACAGTCAACAATCAAACAAATGAAAATATTCTTTCCGCTGCATAAAAACCATTCATTATATGTTTTACACTCAAACTCGCCTAAGTCATGTCACTTCATTTTCCGTATATTTACAATGGTTAATATTTGCTCTAACTCCAATAAATTTAAGTCAAATAATAATGAAATTTGAACATATCTTACATGCCAAATTGATCTGTTTCCCATTAATTGTTAGTCCCTAAGTCGAAGTCAAAATCTTGACGTAAGCTCGAAACAAACAGCCTCCATATGTTTATAGTCTACTTAGCAAGATCGTATCTGTCGTCTACTGCTGCAGTAGCAAAAGTCTAGCGGTGCTATCCGCTGTGCAGTGCTCTCTTTTAACTAGCCAGCTGCACAGGCTAGGCCGCTGGAAGTCCCCCAGTGAGTTGAGAGACGGTGGCGGCGCTGTTTCAAAATAAATGAATCCAATCAAATGGTCTATAGATATGCTATCAGGCCTCACAGTTGGGAGCTTAAACAATTTGTGGATAATCTACATCCAATTCAAGCATAAATCTCTGTCCACACTATAAAATTTTCACACTATCAATAGCTATTGTATGCCCATATATATAGGTTATGTTCTCACACGGCTGCTAACGGTTAGCAGGATCCGGATCCTGCTAACCGTTAGCTGCTGTGCACCCATGCAAGAAAATCCCGATCAGGATACCAACAATATGATGATCGAATCACTGGCCAATAAGAAACTGAAAATTGTAAACACGTACGTGTGATTGGTTGATGATAGAAACGCCCTCAACTTGCTAACCGTTAGCAGTATTCAGATACTGCTAATGGTTAGCTCTAACCGATCGGGCGTTCTCACACAGGTGCTAACAGTTAGCACTAACAGTTAGCTCCTGATCCGGATACTAGGGCTCTCGTGAGAACCAGGCTATAGTCATGATGTGCCTATATATTTAGGCATCACATGTTTTTGTCAAATAAAATATGATTATGCCCACATATAGTCATGACATGCCTATATATGGTTATGTCATTATGTCACATGATGTCATTATGACCATATTTAGGCCTATCACATGTGTTTGTCAAATAAAATATGGTAGGTGTGAACAGGGCTTTATATACTGTACCATGAAGCATCACAGGAAGCTTAAAACAACACCTTTTGGAGTTCAGAAATTCAAATCACAATGTACATCAAACCATCAGTTCTGGAACTTAAAATTTGCAAGTGCCACCCTTATAAATACATTATCATTTAATTTTTTTTAGGCCGCGCGTTGATCGTACTGGTCCGTCGGTCTTAGTGTTGTCTCCAACACGTGAACTTGCGATACAGATACACACAGAGGTGATCAAGTATCACTACAAAGGTATTAAGAGGTAAGAAATGTACTTTTGTATGTTTTACTATAAATTATACATTTCAAACATGAGTTTTTTAAGTAGCTCTCAATGCCATAACAAAGCCTTTAATGAGGCTGTGAAAATGGAGAAAAAAAATTCCGAGAAATACGGAATCAATTGAACCTGGAACATTTGAACTGGAAATTGTGCGACTTAACCAACTAACATGAGCTCCATTCTCGATATTTAGTCTGGCATGTTCAGGGCAATCTGTTTGTGCCTGCCAGATTTAAATTAATTAGCACACTTATCACTTTTTTTTTAAAGTTCATAAATTATTTCACTTTGCTGTTAACCTATTCAACCGTTTAATTTAATATTAATTGCCTGGCATTGTTGCCGTACATTTACTACACATTATTGAGGCAATACATATTGAGGGGTCAAATCAAGAAACCTGCATTGGGTACCGAAAGGTCCACTGATTAATCTCAGATAAGATAGTATAAATACAAACTCCAAGTATCGAAATGCACGTCATCGTGTCGGATTCAATATTTCAACATTAATTATGTCATCATCAGCAATGCATTGGGTACAGTAGCACAGTGCTGTGAAAACCCTGTTGTGACCGTGTAGCAATTTTATGAAGACGGCGCTGTGCAAGGAATTAAAAATCTGCTCCCTGTGAGCATTAGACGATGCAATGCCATCTGCTAATTGTCAGTGACAGCCTGAACAGATCATCATTAAAAATTATCTATTGCATGTGTGTTGTGACGCGTTCATAGAATCGCGTCGGCCGACAACCATCAGGCGCAATGAGTCCCCGGCTTCATCAGCATAAATACTTAATGAAAAATGAATGTCAAATGATATCGTAATAGAATAAAAAATCTTGAAAGGGTCATCCTTTATCTATTATTTTTTTATGTATTTAGTGTATGTATTTACGGCGGGGGAAACCGTCGTGAACAAATCAATACAGTGACACAAGGCGTGGAAATAGTGATCGGTGAGTTTCTATGTTTCTAACATGAGTTTTAACATGATACTTTTGCTTCAAAAATTTTCAATATGGGGGCTACTGGGGAAGTGCAAGTGATTTTTCTTTTTAGGGGGGAGCATCCTAGATACACTACTTCCACTAAACCTATATGCCAGCTAATTATTTGCCAAGTTCAAGGTAATACTTATATATTTGACAGTATAATGTAATTTCTCAATAATTCATTAACTATTGAGATTATAAATCTAAAATAAGCTTAGTCCATTGGTACACAAATGTGATATTTTATATTAAGTAAAGCAGCCTATTATATAATGCATATTATTGTATTCATTATATCTCACTGTGTTGGTTGGACAAATCCATTATTTTCTAGGTGAGTTCCAAACAGGCATAAATCTGTTTATCCACTGCTGATTTGTATATGTTGTTCATTTCAGCCACTCCTGGTCGATTAAATGACCTGATTTCCAGTGGTTTCATTGATGTATCTTCGGTCACATTTTTGGTAAGTTTTGTTATATTTTGTTTTTAATTAGTCATTAGAGCACATTCCAATAGTTAGATCCTTATATATTTGAATTAAGATATACGAATATTATTTTTTTTTTTGTTGAATGGATTTTTGCAGGTGTTGGATGAAGCAGACAGAATGCTCGATCTAGGATTTGAACCCCAGATCATGAAGATCCTTTTAGATGTCCGTCCAGATCGACAGACAATAATGACTAGGTAAAATTCGCAACATTTGACAAGTATGCGAATACCACATTTTGCAAGGGTTTTGTTATGATCTGGCAAATAAAGATTTTGGAAAGGGTAAATTAGGTGGACGTGCATGATGGGTCATGTGTCATCTTAAAGTACCTTATTACTGTACAAAGTCATAAAAGAGATACAACACCACACATGCCTGATAACCGCATCCCATGTGGATACTTTATTAGTAAACATAATAGTAAAGGCAGTATAGGCCATAGACACACGCTCCAAATGGGAGCCTATTTTTATTTTGCTTTGTCATGCCTGAACGTTAATCATTGTATTGTGGAGTGTGCATTCGTAAAGGTGAAAGCCCACGTAATATTCAAAATTGATTTGAACATTATGGTGACTTTCAATCAAATAACTTCTATTTGATCCAATGGCTGGGCTAATAACATAATGTGTAAACATAAAATATACCAAATGGATTGACACTACCAATGTTGAATTAACCATTTTGATTGTATGAACTCAAAAAACTGATTAGGTGGTGCTCTTAAAAATGTTTGTTTCGGTGATGCGGATCAGTCAAATCGGGCAAGCCATCCCAATTGCGTCATTGACTGCTATACAGTACAACGATTGCACTGAAAACACTGTAGCAATAGTGTAGCGATTTTAAGGAATCAAGGCTGTACTTTAATACATGTGGGGCTTGCCATGCCAGAACCAACATCGGTGACTAAAACAAGAAAATTGACGTCTTAATATATTCATATTCTAAGCATTATAAGCTTGATGATGTTCATTTACTGGAATCAACTTAATCATTGGTCGAGTTCCTAGTCCACATATCAAGCGCCCTGAGCACCTTACATTAAATGGATATGTGCGCTATATAAAACTACACTATTATTATTATTAAAATATAGCTAAATTTATCAGTATTAAAATATAGCTAAATTTATCAGTAAAAGTATTATGGCTTCTTTGTAGTGAAGTATACAATACTGGCACATTTTTTTGCTAATTACTCAGTTTAAAATTTTAGTGACAGTGCTGTTTTTGGGATGGCAAGCCTCAAATGTAAATAATATCGATAATTCTGTTTATACATTTTTAATTTGTTTAGTGCCACATGGCCCGATGGAGTGCGCCGCCTGGCTAAAAATTACATGAAAAATCCAATGCAAGTCTATGTTGGTACACTTGACTTGGCTGTAAGTAAATTTTACTCTTCTGTCGCTCATGAATTTGTACAGCGTATATATCGCATATTTTGATATTTTTATAGAATAATTAATACTTTACTTGGTGAGCTTTGTATATTTAAGGGATTATCTTTAAATTCGAAATTCAAAAATATTTCTTGCTACCAAACACATACATAAATACAGAAGATGTTTTATTCTTATTTCCATAAATCTTTAAATTAGTTTGTAATGAATTTAGGGACTTTCATAATTATAAGTTTAAAACTAAAGACCATTAAAAACTGAAATTTTGCAATCTGTGTTTATTGTAAGACAATTGAATTATAAAACTGATTTTTCCTTTAATTTTCTAGATTCTACCACAGAGAAATAGTATATAAATTTTAATTACACAAAATTTCCATTATCAACATCATTTTAATACCTTTTGTTTTCAGGCATGCCATAGTGTAACACAGCTTATAGAAGTACTTGAAGAAGAGGAAAAGCGTAGCAGGGTAAGGAATTTTTAATAACAGCCATTTATTTGCTGTCATCTACATATTAAATATTGAAATGGAGTAATTTGCTGCCCTCTGGAGTTTACTTCAGTAAAATTCATACTTTTCTAAAAGTATTCAATTCTGGTTTTTTTTTAATTCTCAGCTTTTGGACTTCTTCGAGAGTATGCAGCAAGATGAAAAAGTTCTTGTTTTTGTTGGTAGGAAAGTAACGTAAGTCACTGAAGCTTAGTTTCATGCATGAAATCAGAGTTAAAATTTAAATATACAATGAATACAGTTGGTGAAATCCTTTGTATGGGCAGCATGGAGCTTTTAATTACACAACAACAGTAGGATGAAGAACATGATGACGTTCTCGTCGTGTGGATGTTTGGATGCATTTTGGCCAAATTTATGTATGCAGACAGTGTAGGACACCCGGTAGGATGGTCACGCACGAGTGATTCCATTCTAGCGTCACGTTGTTCCACAAATCGATAGCTCCCTAATTAAGAAATTTTGAATGTTCTTTCTGGTTTTTCAACCCTAACCTCCTCAACTTAATATAATCAACTGTACTGTAATGTGCATTAATTTGATGAGCTCAAATGTTAATGAAATTACTTGGTAGTGTATTTTTTATACAATTGTTTTGTTGTGCCTGTTTCTGTACTGTCTTTTTGGTCCTTTCTTTTTTATTTTTTATTTTTCAGACATTATTTAGCTTATCAATCAAAGTTTGCGAATAATGTGCAAATTAGATTTTACTTTCCCAATACTGTACATTATATTATTATTTTATTATATATTATCTTTACATATTTTCTAGTACATTCTTATTTCATAAATTTTATTTCCGTATTTTCAGTTTAGTTTTAGTATTAATGATTTGTTTGAAATTATTAATTTTTAGAAATGTTTCTGATCTTTTGAATAATTGTATAATTGTATTGTATTTTATCAAACAAACGTCATTAGTGAATGAATACCTATTATGTTTCTTTGAGTACAAATAAATTGATATTATGCCCTGTCCAGAATATCAAATTTTATTTTACTAAAAATGTGACATGCTGCCCCTAAATATGGTCATGATGACATCACATGACCATATATAGGCACATCATGACTGATGACTATATAAGTGCATACAACAGTTAATTTGTTATATATTTATAGTGCAGACCACTTATCGAGTGATCTCAGCTTACAAGGTATCGAAGTGCAATGTATCCACGGAGGTCGTGAGCAGGAGGATCGGGAGCAGGCATTGGACGATTTCAAAACTGGTATGTTCAAATTCTACATTCTTCAGTCTTTACATTAGAGCAGCTTAACCCTCTGGATACCAGATTCTTTTGTAGTGCAAACCCTTGAATACCGGATTCTTTTGC
>NW_022688465.1:103690-123320 GCF_011630105.1 Anneissia japonica | reverse complement strand
AAAATAAAAAAAAACATAAATTACAAACAAAATGAAAAATAAAAATGGTAAACAAAAACAAAAAAAAAATAAATTATAGCCAAAAAAAAATAAAAACAAATATAAAACATTCCTATTCCACACAGTTATATAATTTATTTACCCAACCATCCATAACTATAAGCGCGATCTTTCCATTCAAAAGCGTCGACTACCCTCACATTTCTAGACCTAGGCTCATCTTCATCAAGAATATCTCCGCCGTCAGAACTGCTTGAAGCCCCACCGTCATCATCGCTAACAGGCACGTCTAGGTCTCGCACATCTAAAAATTCACCTTCATCGCTGTCTGAATCAAAAATCAGGTCAATCGCTTGCTCAGCTGTGTACACATCTTGTGCGTCCATTTCGAAAAATTTTTGAAATTAATAACGATTTCAAATTGATATTTCTAAATTTTTATATAAGCGCATGTGAGTTCTTCACAGATTTCGAAAAACAAAAGCTTCACGCATACGTGTTCAAAATTTCTGACGTATTGGAGCTAAAATAAAAACAGAAGAGCGATTTGAAAACCACCTATTTTTTAGTCACGAAGTTTCGATTACAGTCGAAAATGGGAATTCTCGGTTTGAGGTCAATTTCGACTACAGTCGAAGACGGTATCTAGAGGGTTAACTAAGTTGGTGGGAGCCACATTGCGTGCGCTGAACAGTCTGCCTTGGGTAATGTTGAATAGATCTATTCAGCACACCTACCCTCCCCCTTTTTTAGAATCCTGGATATGTCACTGTATAACTTATGTGCTGCTATTGTGTGTTGTAGGTTACGTAAAGATCCTGATAGCAACTGATGTTGCCTCACGAGGCATTGACATCAAGGATATCACATATGTGCTCAACTATGATTGTCCAAGCCACATTGAAGAGTATGTTCACAGAGTAGGAAGAACAGGACGAGCAGGGTAGGTGAATTCAGTGAGAGGGGACAATATTTGTAATTTTTTACAGCCCTCGCACCAGGATATTTTTTTTTTTTTTTTGAGTTATGCGGACATTCAGCAAATTTATATGACTGTGATCCTTAAACATTTCAGGTATTAAATTGCCTCCATGTTTTTTGGGCGTCAAACTTTTACATTGCATACCCTAGGCCAGGGGTGGGCATAAAAATGGGTCGGAGGGCCAAAGTGAATTTCTGATTTTACACCTAAGGGCCACATCCAAACTTTGACGTTTCCAGTGTGCTTGCAAAAACCTTTATGCACTACATTTATACCAGTTTATTATCAGTAGTAATATTATTTTTATAGATGATCGGTGTCAGGCTGTGCAAGGTGTTTTCTAGCCAGAGTTAGGTGATTGGCGGGTCACATGCATAGGGTTTTAAATATATTTTTGTGGGCTGCAACATAATCATGTGGGTTGTGGGTTGTGATTATGAACCTATAGCCCCATTAATTGTACTCTTCTACAGTGGCTGTACTGCAGTCTTGTAACTGTTAGGGTTAGATTCCAGACATTCAAACATTTAATACATTGTATTCCTCAATGACAAGAATCAAAATGATCATCAAATTCAGTGTTTGTTTACTTACAGACATTGTACAGTATTATTAAAAACCAGGTAGTAATATGAGATAGGCCATTTAGATTTAACTTTATACTTTTGCAGGCGGACTGGAACAGCTTTAACTTTGATGACAAGACGCGATTGGAGATGGGCAGGTGACATTATCAAAATTATGGAAGAGGCTCACCAGGTGTGTTAAACTCTTGTTTTTTTGGTTTTTTTTTATTACATAAAATAATCATTTACAAAATTTAATAAGAGAATAAGAGATTTTACATTCTATATTTCAAACTTTTTCCAAATTGAAAATGAAAAACATGAAATTTGTATTACAGTTAAACTTGCCTAAGGCGACTTTGCCAAATTCAAATAATTTCTGAGTATTTTATTTTATATGCCAAATTGTTGTGTTATCCATCAATTAATGACCTGTAAGTCAAATTTTATCTAAGTTAAACAATTTTTCAATGCCATTTTGGATTCGACTTAGGCAAGTTCATCTGTATTAATTTTAATACAGTTTTCAAGAAACAAAACTTCACCAAAAATATCTATTAAAAGCCAAATAAGATTATATACTGTAGCATTTGTGTTACTATAAGGGTGTTCTTTTTATTTTTGGTTTTTTTTTTTTTTATTTTTGTGGCGTGCTTTCTTTGCAGGAAGTTCCTGATGAGCTTGTAGATATGGCAGAAAGGTGGAAGAAACACCAAAAGAAGTTAGAAGCTGAGAATGAAATGGCAAATGGATTTCGTAGTGGGGGAAGGGGAGGTGGACGCGGGGGTGGACGTGGAAGGGGTAGAGGAGGGGGCCGAAGCTCCTTTGGCGGGCACTTTCAGAAGGGAGGATGGTAAGAAAAACCTGAAAATATGTTGACAGTATTTCCTGATTCTGAAGTGAATGTTAAGGGAACCGTTTCTTTGGTACTAATTAGTTACAACATTCATAGTTTTAACCAAATTTGTTTTTATTAGAAAACAACAATTTTATTCTGACATGAGCCCTCTATATACTCCACCAAACCAAGTATATTCTGTAAAACTTGTCAAATGGTTCTTGTTCTGATTACATTTTATAAATTCTACAAATATGAATCACTGATGAAAATTGTTCAAATAATTTGATTTCTAGGAATATGATACTTATAATATACGCCTGAACTGTGATCCAGATGTGATGTAAGGATTGCAAGGTGTTATATATTCCAGACAGCAAGAAGCATTTTTTGTTTTTATTTTGTCTTCCAAAATGTCCACAAACTCATGCACGATGGGTGCCACTATGCCTTAATTGGGAGTATTGCTGCATGTGTGCACTCGTTTTTGGTCATATGATTACAAAAGCTGTTTAGGGGATCAATACACTACATATTCTACTTTTCAGGATTGAATGTTAAATAACGTATTGTTCTTAAGGTCTGTTCACACTATGAGAGTTTGATATGACATGTGTGATTTGCTTATATATCGGCATGATGATGTCATATCACACCCAAATATCAGCAAATCATGCTGTGTTTTCATTTAAAACATGATACTGTTGTATATTTGTATGTTGAGAGATTATTTTATTGTAAGATTAAAGTTTATGAAAGTATGGACTTAGCTTGAATGGCTAATATGATGTAATTTAGAAAGATTTACTTTAGGACTAGGTCTAAAGTGTATAGGCAAAACCTATTAATGTAAACTGCATTAGTCCACTTCAATGGTTTAGCCAGTTGTTTATTATGAGTTGGAAGAGCTATCAATACTCAGATATTATGCTCAATTATTATATTTTTTTTAATAAATATATTTACATCGTACAACTAAGTACGATAAATTAAAGTCAGTAATAGTATGTTCATAGTTTGTAGTTAGTTTTCCTATTTAAAGTTCTTGAATTAAAAAAAATGGAAGTGAAAAGCATGCGACTTAAATTCTGTACAGAATATATTGCGCCCTCTATTTGTCATACTGTCTTGGTTGTGAGCAAAATACTGTACCTCAAAGAATTCAATATTTGAATATTTGAATTGCTTATTCTGTATATCTAATAAAGTTATTAGCTTTTAATTGGAAATTTAGAACAATATACAATTTCTAAATTATTGTATCGTTTAAACTGACAGGCAGACAGTTTCAAAGTGTATTAAACTTAACGTGTTATTTAATTATCAGGCACCTCAATGTTTTAACGGTAGAGGAACAAGACAATAGTGAACAACCATAGCTTGCGGTTGCTTAGAGTCTTACGTTTGTGGCGTGCTAGTAAAAAGTTGGTAAATCTCGTCTGCGAAAAACTAAATACCATATATTTAATTGGAAGTCGATAATTTAATTCGAAGTTTTAAATTGAATGTTATGAGAGGTTTTCCGATTATAACAGATTAAATCTTTGGCTACGTTTACCCAATGAACATGTCTCAAAGCTTTTTCAAATATCTAAAATTCAGTAGTTTGAAATCCCGTTCACTACGATCTGTGTGGACACGTGACAGCTAGGGGATGCACACCCAAGTGTAATGTGGGCCTGAAACGAATTTTCAAACTGAAATAGATTTTTAGAAAAATATAACTTAAATTATATTTGAATTTCACTACTGTAATACTAATTTTAAAAATCTTGTTTCACGTATAGAGGCCTACTTCTCGAACCGCTCGTAGAATAGAAGTTTAATCGATTTTTTTTTTAAGTAAGTTATTTTTGGATAATTTTTTTCTGTGTGAAAAAATAATTGTCGAAATTTAAATAATAATATCCTGCATGGTGCTAGCCTAAACTCTAATATAATGTAATAGTAAAAAAAAAAAAAAAAAAAAAGTACAGTACAGTAGTGTGCTGTGATATTACAAAGAATTTTTATTGTGAAGTAGTTTAACCCATTATGAATTTATAAATGGATTTAACGCATAACCTTCGACCCGGCACACGTTAAAGATCATTATCTCTACAAATGACATTACGTTGGTGTACTAAGCTGAACAGGACAAACATATCGAACTAAAAATTTAACGTCTGACTTCCCACACCGTGAATTGAAGGTGTCTGGGCAACGATCAGTGCTGGAGGCAATGGCCTTCACCGCTATACCTTAGGTGGCGTTCTAAACAGTAAAATGAAGCTGTATAAACACTCCGAACTAAAGGTTTTTCTTAACTTTAGTACTGTAGTAGTCGGCGTCGAAAGAAGGAAGTACAATACGCTCATAACCACAACCACAAGACAATCTAGTGTTTTTCTTTTCACAAACACCGCAGTATGTTGTTAACGGTATCCGGCACTGTTGCGCTGATAAACCATCTTCTAACAACATCACATCCTTAAAAAGATATTATAATAAGATGAAGAAATAGTCGTAAATCTCTATTTACAGAATTCACTATTGGAAAGGAACATAAAAACACATGCGAAGGTACATAGCTTAACCTACAATTACCCAAAATAGAAAAAGGGAATTAGAATCTATACAATAATATCATCAAACTTAATTTAAAAAACTTTGTCTTCAGTAGATAAAAACCACAACAATAATAATTCGAGTCAAAATTATTTTTATCAAGAGGTTGTGAAATGAAAATTGGAGGATAAACTAGAATGAGAACATTCTGAGAAGTAAAATTAATCAATTTAACAAATTTCGTTGAAAAATATTTGTAAATCATCAAAAACTGAATTACAGATTTACTGCAACGAAAGTTCTTTAATATTCATAAACTGACTTTATTCAATCGAAAAAATGAGCTAGGCCTACCATTGTTTTTTTATGGATTTGAATTTGATAGCTTGAACAATTCCAGCGGAATGAATTTAAACAATAGTTCCGTGTAATGATTTGTGTAATGTCCTTTTGATGAGGAAATATTTCGCTAATTTTAGGCACGAATGTACAAACACCAACGAAAACTGAATAAGGCTAGTTTCGATCTGACTCATTATAAAATTGATAACCATTTATAACATTTTAATCAGTAATTCATTTTCAATCATTTAAATTGCACGTTTGAAATTAATTGTATTTTATTTCATGAATATTTAATATTTTTTTTTTTTTTTTTTTTTAAATGAAAAAAGGTGCAGCTAACACATACAGCTAATCCTTAGGCCACTACGGTATGCGAGTGCGATTGATATGTTTTAAGAAAATGAAATAAAATAATTAATAATTTAAATAATTTTATTTTAAAGTTCGTTGTTATGGTGTGGTTGACCGATTGGTATAAGACTTAAAAATATAGTGTCACTATGAAAATCAATTATACGATTAACACGTGTTATGATTTTAGGCAGAGTTGATGATTTTTTAACGAATGTATAGGTTGGGATCAGGGCCTCCGGGCCGCTTGTTCATTCCTGTTGCATATCGATGATGACATGGTTATGTGTCTGGTATTCCGTACACTTCGAATATACCGACAAACGGCTGTCTAAAGACCTTCGGGAATTTTATACCGGTTTACATCATCCTGGGTGTTAATGTAGCAGCACATGTCTCCTGGACGTTGCCTTGCTCCCGCGACCCTAACTGCTGTTTCAGTCAGTACGTATAGATCGAGAGGCCTAGAAAACGAGTGTTTCTTGTCTGAGTAACGCGGTTATGACAGCACTTAGTATGATTCTAATTTAGTTATTTTTGTACGGAGCAGTGATAGTAATTAAACGCCTCGAGTCTCGCCTTCCGGGTTATTGTCCTCTAGTTCATGTTCAGCAACACCATTTACACGAAAAATAATGTAAATTCGATATATTTGGGGAGGGGAGAAATTATCTGGGTTGCGTAATGCAACCCCTTTGCTACGAATCTGGGACCTTCCCATTAAATCCCATAGTACATCTAACGAATTAGTACACGATATTAAATACGGTTCTTACTTATGTCTTTATTTGCATAAATTATTATTTATGACGAACGACAATAATGTGAACTCAGTTTTTGTGTGGTGTGTGTGAGTGTGTTTTTTGTTTGTTTTTTTTTTTTTTTTTTTTTTTTTTTATTTAGGGCATATGATAAAAGATTAATCAGGGTCCAACACTATAGGATCCTCTAACTTTCGTAAGGGCATGGAGCTATGAAATTCGATGGTAAGAGGACAAAAAAAGCCTTATATTTTATTGACAAAAGTGTCAAACTCAAAGAAAAAAAAACAAAACAAAATAGTACTTCGAAAATCCAGTCGCGTATGTAGGAGTCTTGAAATGGGCATGATGGGGGAGAGGGGGGGGGAAACGAGGGTGAAATAGAGGGCTCAGTGATTAGGCCTAAGTGAGGTGGCGCTAGCTCGCAAAATAAAGTGATATATTAGGTGGTTTTTATCTACTTGATAAAAAACGTGATTTTTTTTATTCAAACATTTTCAATAGGGGGAGTTTTTTAGGCGAAGATTCAATGAAACACTGATTCTAATTACTTATGGAATGGTGCTACAAATGGAGTTTGATGTGTTATACGTGTTTGATCCAAACCGGGGTAACAATTAATACACCAAATGATATGCCTATGTATTTGTATAATAATTCAAAATTGCATTTTTAATACAATTATGAAACATCTAGATTTATCACTTTTCGAAAAGACGTGTCTATAGTTGTTCAGTTGTCAAAATGTTTTGTTTTGTTTTGTTTTTTGTTTTACTGTGATGTCCGTTTTATTTTCGTTCCGTCTTTTATTTATTTTTTTATTAAGTTATATTTACATTTCAAACGATAAAAAAAATATATTATTTTTTAATGAAAAATGAAAGGAGACTTATATATGTCCGAAGACGCTTCAACTTGAACCATCTAAAAAAAAAATCTGTTTACAAAGCTTCTGATGATGAATATGGTAGGATCCAAAATGTTCGGAGAGAGTTTGCTGGCGTCAGTATAAGCATGGAGGAAATATATTAATATATTAATAATATATTTCCTCCATAAGCAGTTAGCTCTCTGAACTGAATTGCTGTTGTCAGTATAAGCAGTTCAGTTCTCTGTGCAGCATATGGAACAGACTTCTGAATTCCTTATACAAAATTAGAGTGCACTAATCTATAAACCATCTTACGAAGACTGCCACTACTCTGATACTACTGTACTAAAAAAGACAAGTCTATTCTGGTACTGTACCCGTACTTGAGTTCATCATTAATTGTCACAGCCCATGTTAGATTCGTCAACTAGGGTTCCAATTTCAAACGAATTTTTAGTGCCCTCCCCACACTCCAAAGTGGTTAAGGTGAAGCGAAGGCTCATTTTTTCAGCAGATTCCTCTTCCTAAAATTTAGACAGCATTCCCTTTTGGTGTCGGTGTTTTTATTATATCATTATATAATAAAAACACCGACACCAAAATGGAATGCTGTCGGTGTTTTTATTATATCATTATATCTTCGGAGATCTTTGTGAAAATTCTTAAAATTATTCAAGCGTATCAAATTGTTTTCTCCTATATAAGTATTATAAAAAAATATATAGAAACATTTGTTATGATAATATACGTTATTAGGATATATATATGTTTTGAATGAAGTTTCGTCTTGTCTAACTGATGGTGACAGCGTATCATTATGATTAGGTTGAGTATTAGTACTGGTCTTTGCATCCACAAAGAGTGTAAAACCAGTTGCTTCAAATTAGATGTTTATTCCCAACTAAACTCCAGTAACGTACGGTCTGTCTCTTATACACATCTAGATGTGTATAAGAGACAGCTGTAAAATAATATTGTTTTGGAAAACGATGGTTGGATATCGTTAGTAGCTATACAACATAGATAAGCAAAAGCGTTAAAAAGGCCTATAATGTAAAAGTAAGATATTGTTGATAAAACTTTCTGAGCGACAATACAATATATGTTTATTACTTTCATATACAAAAGAAGTTTCTAATTTAGGAAAATGTATTATGTCAGCTTGATTAAGTCCTAATTAGGACATAGTTTCCAATGCATGCTTATTACTTTCATATACAAAAGAAGTTTCTAATTTACGAAAATATATTATATCAGCTTAATTGTAAGTCTATATGTTGCGTCAGTGTTTTGTATTATAGTGTAGGCCTATATCGATACTTGTACTGTAATCAGTTTCCCGTCCATAGAAGAATATTTGCATTGCAAAAGATAGTATTGTCAAACCATATTTACATTCATTAATCTTATAGTTTTCATTGGTCTTATTTTTATTTCATTCATTCCGGCATTAAAACAAAAAACGAAAAAAATGCACAAACAAAAAGCATACAAATGCTATCACCGGTAAGGTGTGCGTCTCTTTGTATAAACGTAATATTAACAAAAGTATGGACAGCATTTAAAAACATCACATACACTAAACATAACAATATAAAAAGAAGAGAGAATTATAGTCAATTATTGTCTATTTAATTTAGGCTAGTTTTTGCAAAAGTAATTAAACGTTTTAAAACAGTAAATTACAAAGGACCCTTACTAATACAGAATTAATGGGGGTGATAGGTAGAAACACTATTTACTGTAACAGGAAAAAAAGAAAATAAGACCGACACCCAAAACCATCCAAAATACAACACCCCCAAACATTTAAAAATTACATATTCAATTAAAGTCCGTAGAAGAAGACCTGGGTGAACAGGGAAGATTTACAGTTCGTAAATAGCCGGAATTTTTTTTATAAAATTCTTCTAACGTTCGGTTTTGAATCTAGGGAGATAGATTTTACTTATATTATGGTAATAATGTTGTATTATCAATCCAAGAACTTTATATCGTTAAATCTTTATTATTACAATTTTATATATAGTTAAATTACCCTTTCATAACCAACCAACCACTCAACGTCTTATATCAGTTTCTTCAAACTGTAGACACACTACAAAATGACAGAAATTTCACACACAATTATTTTAATATATTGAACACTTTTATTAGAAATAATTATTCACTCACTTTATTGAATATTACAGAATATCGATATAATTATTTCAATGAAAATATTTTGCATTAATATTTCTCTCTATTTTAATTAGGCTACAATTAAGTCACAACAATTTCACAGATCAAAACACAACGATTTTATTTTCATACATTTGCTTGCAACAAAATAACGATTACAAATTTTATCTACATTAAATTTTTGTATCCTGGAAGCGGTTATTACAACTAATATTTAAAGCGTACTCTTATTTGAATGATTATCTCAGTCTGTGGACGCTTTATATTAATACAATTTTAAGTTTCATAAAAAATAAACAAAGACACAATAAGTAATATTTTTAAAAATTCAAAATTTTATATTTCAAATATTATCTAAGATTGCGCTGAACGCATAAGGTCACTCCTTCATATAAACAAATAAAATTAATAATGAATAATTTCATCACCATCATGATCAAATGGTGCCATCGTAACCTTTTTTGGTTTAGTAGAAATCTTAGGTTCCTTACATATTATTTGTTCAAGTTGTTTTCCCCTAAATATATGAAGCACATGCGTTGCGTATTTTTTTTTATAAACAATTTACGTCAGTTCTTAAGTCATTTGCAACGAAACGTAGGTACCTTTCCCACATAGTCCCATTTTTTAATCATTAGGCCTATTTCTTATACTTATATAATTTTTCAATAACATTATTTATTCTATACACATATTTCAATGTAAATAATGCCAAATTTATATTCTTTACTGATGATATAGACTTTTGCCAATATATAATATAGGCCTTATTACACTGTGGTACCATGGACCTATTAAGTCCATGGTGGTACAATACTGATCTATTTGAATTATCAAATACAACGATTCTGGCATCGCATTCGATTTGTTCTTTTCCCTATATAAATCACGCTATGTTTTCACGTTACCAATACTATTTCAATGACTATATTTTAATACTTTATTTGATCTAACGAAAATTGCATTCTACCAAACATATTCGTATTCACCATTAGTCTTATATTGTAGGCCTCATGATTATAAGTAGGGAATCATTCGCAGTGTCCATCTAGTATATTTTTATATGGCACAGTATAAAAATATGACATACGGTACTGAGTACGGTGCACTGAGTTATTCATTGACGACCTTCCAGCACAACACAACGTCTTAATATATTTTGCTCTCCAGGAAATTACGAAAAACTTATCATCTGTGCATAACGCAAATATACGTTAACCCATAATGCACCTTGGTTAGTTCGTATAGTTCAACACACAATGTGTAGGTGGACCTCCCCATTGCACTTCATGTAGAAAGGGCATGCGCAGTAGAACTAATAATGACTATAAATGATAAACGTTTCATAAGTTTTGTTGGTTGGTTGCCGAAGTTGTCATCGCCCCTACATACAATCTGGATCGCATAGGCCATTTCTGGAAAAAAAAAAATGAAAATGATAGTAATTAAGAAAATATGTCAACTTGAGGAAATCTCAGAAAATTATGAGCATTTGAGTAATAAACTATATATGTATATAAATTGTGTATATTTATGTAGAAAATACAAATATTTGAGATACATGATAAGTTTGTTAAATTACATTATAATGTAAATACAATTCTCTTATTAACTTAATGAATGGTAAATATATCGAGCGCGTTTTCTACGTTCCGATCCGATCAATTTTTTAAATTGTTTTGAATCCATCATTCTCACCTAAAATAGATATTTTTCTAAGGTATGAAACTGATGATGCAAAAAAATGAATTCTCCGCAAAATAAACGATGTGGCTTCACTGTTTGCAAAACAAGTAAATTAAGTTACATCCGCTGTGATGTACTGAACAGGCCAGCGAACCCAGAACCATGGTGGGGGTCAAACAGTTCAGCGATACATCCACCATCAACGCTGCCGAACTAGAAACGCTGAACAATTTTCGAAAGAAAGTGAAACGCACCTAAACGAATTCTGACTTAAAAAAGCATATATGTTGAAATTTTGATGAAATTTAAATAATTTGATAGCATCATAATTTAACTACGTTATGAAAATTTTAAAATAATATGAAATCATGAGATAAGCCTGCAATAATTCGCCCGGACTGATTCATATGTGAGGTTATTTGAACTAAACTATATGACATTAACATTTACTATGAGATTTAATGTTTGTTTAAAAACTAGATGGAAACGAAATAAACAAATTACTTGAACTACATTTGTAGTAATGTTAAGGGAGTCCCGTATATTCATTACTGAACGTTGGAGATGTTAGCCCAATATACTAAGCCATTGCGTGGTAATAATAAGGTAATCAGTTCCTTTCCATGCCGCCTTTTAACCTCCATAGTATATTTCAACCAGGTAGCCATTGATACTCCTGGGTGAATTTCTCTTAATTCAGGAAATAATGATCGCATTTAATATGAGTGAATCAGTAAAGAACTCAACGAATAATATAGGCACATCGATAAAATTAGTACGGTAACAATTACTGTACTATGATATTTAGCAATTATTAATAATGAGTAAAATACGTAGAATGCTTTTATTATTTAACTATTAATCTAACCCTATTATGAAATTATTTTTTTTTAAATCATACAGCACAAGAATAGGATATTATGACGTAACAACGTGATATTATATTGTATTATGCTCCCTGTTGGCGTTTGCGCTGTTGGAGTAAAATGGAATGAAATAAAATAACAATCAAAGCAATACACTTATAATTTATATGTAAAATAATGTGATTACATGAATGTTATTTAAAATCGCTATACCATTTACTAAATAACCTAAACTAACAGAGTATTTGCATAAAGACCATCGGTCTTTATTAGCCCAATGCATGGGCTAATTAGACTATACTGTATTCACTATTGAATTTTTTCAGAATTTCAAATAATACTGTAATTGAATTTTTGTCGATGATCAAATACTTGTTTAAATATAATAATATCCAACAATTATGCCTATACTATAGTACATGCTATATACTATACAACACCAACGGAAGCTCGTGCGGACGTGTGTACGTTAGATTTTGTAAATTGGTCGAATTATTCGATAATATCTGGCCGAATTCCAGAGTTTCCTGTGTTACAAGTGGGAATAAGGTGTCGATATAAAAAAAAGATATGTCGGATAAATGACTATGAAGAATGTGAAGTAAGGTTAGGCCCCATAAAAAAAATTGTTAGTTTATCACCCGCTCCCTCATCAATTTTGGGGAAAATCTGATTTTTTTTTTCCAATCAACATATATTTTTATTTCAAACGGTCCTTTTTCTATCTTTTTTTTTCACTTGAAAAGCTTAGGATTTCTTGCAAATATGTTTACTGGTACAACAAAAACATATTTTTTAAATATAAATTTGATTCCATTCTTATGACTTTTTATATATGTGTCTCTAACAATTGATTTACTTGGGATAAAAAAAAACCTCCCTCCCTCCCTCCCTCATAAGTTTTTATTCTTTGATAGGGTGATAAACTAATAATTGTTTTTATGGGGCCTTGTGGAAGTAAGTGCTGGAATACTAAATAAGGAGAAACTGACAATGCGATGATATTTAAATGAATGTGCTATATATAATAATTTTATTATACTTGTTTTATTTTTATTTTTTATTGTTTTTTTTTTTTTGTTTTTTTTTTTTTTTTTTTGTTTGTTTATTATATCGTTGTTAAGCGCCTAGAGGTTATTAACATTAAGTGCTATATAAATATTGATTATTATTATTATTATTATTATTATTATTAAATAAATATATCTCAGCAATTATTAATGGACTAAAGTCATTCGTTCGCAAGTAGGCATACGTTTACTTAGGATTACTAACGAAGTTCAATACTTGATATTAGTGTGTAGAGGTATTGCATTGTTCTCAGTTAAAACTAGGATTCGCTCAGGTATTTCTTACTTATCCGATAATTGGTCGCTGGTACTTAATTTGAGGATCAACATTTAGTCGATGCATAGGCCCAATACTGTTTCCTATACTATATAGCTATGGTTATATCAAGCAGATTTCTTAGTGAGAGATGTCTCTTTTATCTGAAAGGGTTATCTTGTCAACTCTATGATAGTTATTGTAAGCCGGATTGTTATGACTCGACGCCTGCTGCGAACCGGCACGATATGTACTTTTAAGTGATTTACTTTTATTACTAACCCGCATCTTATAGATCATACCCGCGGTATGCCTAACCCAGAAATCAAAGCCAAAGTCCCGGTATGACCCTACGGTACTGCAGTAAACTCAACACCTGTTCCCTTACTTGTGCTCGACTATCTTTGCAGATAGAAGTTCACGATCGTGGGTAACCTGCTTGAGGGCAGTCTGACGTAGTACTCAGTGACGTCACTAACAGGTTCCGAAACATTTCTGCGATAAAAATATTGAATGTACCAATTCTGCGGTTTGTGAATTCAGCTTAAAATATCTCAGTTAACTTCTAAGGTTTCGAAAGATTATTTCTACCTTTGCGTGAGGTAGGCCGGTGTAGCACTGGTAGACCGACATGCAGTTCAATTAGTAATTATGATACTGAAACAGTTCAGAGAAACCTAAATTTTAAGATGCTTTTATTTCTCAAAGCTGTCGTGAGAAAAAAAAATGAATGAGCAAAAATGAGATATCATAAGCCAAATATCGTATTGATTAAACTACAATTAACAAGCACTGTTTACTAGTATCCAATTGTTTAACAAAAAGCACTACCGAAAAAAAGGTTGTAATATGCCACCAGATTAGCCGACTGAGCTCATGACGGACAGTCTATCATTCATCTGTGCTAGATATATGAAATTGCATAAAATGTTGAATTATGAGTTTTGTAAGTTATCGTTTACCGTATATAAAGAAACAAAGCGAAAGATCAATTACAGGACCTTTGTAGGTAAATATTTTGCGTTATAATAACGTTACAGTTTGGTATAAAAAAAAAAGTGGGGGTGGCGGGTGGAGCTGTAGAACCATAAATACATATTTATAACGTACACTTTTTTTTATAAGAACCAGTGAAATTTTGCTCCGGCTCAGTGTTCTTATTTTTTGGCCGATTTCAGGCTCAAAATGTTCTTACTTTGTTTTTATGTTACACACATTTCAAACATAACAAATTATTATTGTACAGCAGTATCACTGTACTCGAATGTAGGTAAAAAGTGGTCCTGGAAAAATGGTCCCTCAAAAAAGGCCCCCTGAAAAAATGGCCAGAGATTAAAATGCCCCGGTAAAAATAGTCCCAAATTACAGGTTGTACACCTACTGTACTTCATTATAGAGGTTATTACTTACCTACTGCACACAAGGTAGATATATATTTTTTTCTTTTTTTTAATTTAAAATCTCATTAGACATTTTACCTCAGCCTCAATTTGTTCTTATATTGTTCTTAATTTTTAAGCAATTTCAGCCTCAGTGTTCCTATAAAATGTGTTCTTATAAAAAAAAGGTGTACTTTCAAAACTCAATAACATTGAAAAGTTATATTGACGTCATTTTCTGACCTAGCGATAATGCTCGCAAACTTTGTTTTAATGGACTATTGCGTAGTGTTAGGCACGTCTAAAAAAATCACAGATGGGACTGCAAGCTAATACATTATGTTTTATTATACACTTGACAATACACGTTGCATAATTACCATAGGCCTTGAGTGAGGGTAGAATATGGCTAAATTTAGCACACACACCATATGGCCTAGTCCTATGACACCTGCTAGATGACAATACTATTAATTATTAATTAAATTGGTGTTGTTCCTATATAAGTATTGGAGTAACTCCACTACAAAATGATCCGTTATTTTGATTTCCGTCAGTGAGTAGTCAATTTCTCAACTCATTACACCGTTTCAGACTGTTCGATGTTGTTCTCTAATTCTTAAATTTCTCAATCAAAATCCTTAAATTGCTGTAACCTATTGTTTTGAGCGAATTTCCCAGATGAAATCTAGGCCCTCTGGCCATCCTTCATGTTATGCACTGTTTAATTAGAAGCCCCAAGCAGAGTTCTAGCCCCGCGGAAAAGTTTCTCAATCGCACCTGTACGTCACTGGTCAACTAGGCCTGCATTAGGCCTTGGGTACGTACACTTGACCAAGTTTCCGTGAGTTTTAACGCAGGTAACTCAAACGCCTTCAACTTGATTTAGCTAAGGGCATTCTCTCATACGTTTAACGTAAAGGTAGTGTATCCATCTTCAAGCATTATGTACAAATCATATCAAATCAAATCAACTTTATTAAAAAATATCGTCTTTGAAGCTTTCCAGCTAAATTGGACTGATAATGATAGACTGAGTACATGTACGACATAAAATAAGAACAACATGGTTACAACTACAATTAAATACAAGCAATAATCTATATTACAAAAAAAAAATTGATGAAGATGAATTTGTTATTCGATAGTTTAGGATAATTTTAAAATTTACAAAATATTTTTTCCGTATTAATCGCACGTAATTTTAATAAAGCAGTGTAGTAAAGCTAATTATAATTGTTATCATTGTTCGATTGAATGCGTTATCAATATTTACATTAACAGAGACAGATATATATATTCGCTTATCTGTAATCACAAACGCTACAAAATATATTGTGCATAAAAGAAAATGAAATTCAGAATAATTATGGTTTGATTTAAAAATTATTTTGTTTGGGCTCTATATCGTATCTATAAGCCTATTTACGCAAAGTTGGTAATTGTCTATCTTTTAATTATACAATAAAATTGACTAGTAGGAAAATTTATATAGGTTGGGACAAATTTATTTTAAACAATCATTTCTGTTATCGCCAGCATTCCGAATGTTTTATTTGGTTTAAACATTTTTATTTGGATAATTGTGTGATTAATTCCGCAGTTCAATTTGTTAAACAATGATGTACCCCCAAGATAGTTCACATGTCACATTTCGTGTAGATTCTCAAATAATTCAAGCAAAGAAAACAAATTAGACTCAAACACAGCCAATAATGAAAATGTTTAACCAGACTCGTAGGCTCATTTCGACATATGACTTTCAACTTTCACCGGCGGGAACGAAGCATTCGTTGCCGCGGGAGTTTTCTCAAGAATTGCATGGCACCCTGTAGCTTCATTTTGATATATAATACATATAAAGGTGTATGCCTACTAGGTTAGCTTCCCCCTTTAACATCTTACCTAAAGCTGTTACTATGTGGTGGTTTAAAATAAACACAGGAATGGAAACTACTAGGTTAATTTCTTAGTTGCACTTTTTGAATTAACGTCACGTCGTCGGTATATAAAAAATACCATTGCTAAATATTTTGAAATAATATAAAAATATACTCATTACGAAACAATCTGTGTATAATGTATAACATAATATCACATTATCCATGGTGCTACAATTTTTATTTTATATTAATTCCTATTTAACAACAATACTCCCCAATCGCATTTAAAGAAGACATTTTTATATTCCATTATTATTAATAATGTTATTATAGATACTAGTTATTTTTCTTTTCTTTCCGTTCTTATTCTCATTCCTTTTTTAATTCTTACAAGTTACTTTTTTGTTAAAGCCAAGCTCCGGAGGAAAAAACTGTTTTGATATGTTGTACAACTTTACAACTGATTTTTCTAAGACAACAAACATCATATTTTTGAATAGGTTTATTTAAAAACTAGGAAAAGAAGAGGAGTAACAATCCTTTTTTCCCCAGTTTTTAAATATTCAAAAATCTGTATCTCATTAACCGTTCCCGAGTTTTTCGTCAAATAGGGCTATGCTTTTTGTGTCCTTTGAAAAATCAGTTGTACAACATATGGGAAAAATGTTTATCTGGAGCCTGGCTTTAAACTTCTCAGATTTGTTTTTTCTATTCACATCTTTATAATTCCCTTAAAAAATAAATAAAAACTTTTGTTTTCTATAATTTAAATGTCAGGCAGCGCCGTATTTACGTATGATTTTTAACATTTCACAATTAATATGATCACCATCATCATCATCTTTGTTATTATTATTTGAAGGTTTGCATTACGAAGTACCAATACTTAATACTACATCACGTTGATTTTTTTTTTAAATGCTTTCGTTATATTGTTTCTAGTATGGTTGTTAAACAAGAAGAAAAAAATAATTAGAGGAAACAAAGAGTGACTTAATTCAGTTTTGTCTTAACTTTAATCAGTTGGCCTACAGTAGGTGCGACCAAAGAGTTCCACCTTTAGCAAGTGGGTACAATAAATATACAGTAGGACCAAAATAAAACATAAAAACAAAAACAAAAACAAAAACAAAATAAATAAAAAAATAAAAACATTAAAAAAAATAAAAACATCTTGAGCTTGATAGTCCTTGGCAAAATTTTGCTGGTTCTTATTTAAAAAAATACATACATCTCTGGCGTAAGTAAATGGTAACAGCAATACGTCAGTGGACTTACGTATTATGGCGTACAATGCGATATCAATGTTATTTATTGGTTGTGATCAGGTGTTGTAAGAACGTGATTTTCCCGGGTTCACACTCAAGGTAAACGATTGTAACGACTTGTATTGTGTTCATGGACAATCCGTGAGTTTTGGTTAAAATTGCTAATAAGGCTCACTGCATTTAGCGCGTGTGTAAGATTAAATTAGACAGTTACAATTAATCGGTACTGGTTTCGCTATAGGATTTCTGATTTCAATTTGTTAACAAATTTCATTATTTGATTTGTTTCTATCTAAGTGCGTAATATCGTGGTGATGGCGATTATACTGTCCATTCCTGATGATGATATAATTAATGTCGAAATTTTGAATCCCGACACGATGGCGTGCATTTCAATACTTGGAATACGTATTGTACTATCTTATCTGAAATTAATCAGTGGACCTTTCTGTTTTATTCTGTCCAATTACCTTCATATTCATAATTGTATTTCAATCAAAGTATTAGGAGAGAAAAGAGGAAATACGTCCGATTAATGATTAAAACACAATATATCAATACTGTACCTTCAACCTATTGCTAATAATAAAGGCCCATAGAAGAAAAAAATATTAGGCCTATTTTGTTAACTTTATACCATAGGAAAACAAGCAATGACAAGTATTTATGAAAAATGGAGTTGAATGAGTAGCTTGGTGGTAAACATTATTTGTCTTTGTTTCAAATCCAGTAAAACACCATTTTCCAATGACTGAAATAATTCTAAATCAACCCCTCTTCCCAACAGCTTTCAAGATAAGCAGATTAATTTTGATTTGATTCGATTTATTTTGATTTGATATACTATCTTGGTGTGATTGGATTGATGTGACTTTATGTCGTATATACACTATCCTTCTGGTACAATGGTATTAAACAGACCATAATTAATAGTTCCACATATTACGTGATGCTTAGTTTATACTAGGGGTATACCACACATAGTATCTCAGGATATGGTAAAATGCTTTCTAATACTTTTCTGTAGTATAATACAGTAATAGCCAATCTGTGGTTGAGGCCTATGGTAATATCAAGGACTGTACAGATAAAATCCTTGTGTTATAGCATTAATGTTCCGACGATTGTTGACTGAGTTTCATTGGCTACTCTGATGCTCGATACCACACCACAAATAGTATAGAACATCACTACGTTATTGGTGATGCTCTGGAGCATCAAACAGGCCTTGCTGATGTCATTCCATTATGATATGCATTATGCGAAAAAAAAATAAAGGAGAAAGAGGAAGCACAGTAGAACACCAAAACCATATAAATTTCGATTTAAGTCGTGTCTATAGTCAAGGATTTCTAAATAAAAATTTGCTTTTTTTTACCATTAAGATTAAGATTCTTTTAAGATTTGAATTTTTTATTTCTGGATGATATTCTATTCTTTTTTTTTATTCTTTTTATTAAATTCCCTGATATTTCTGTTTGCCTTTGCGTTTCCAATTTTATTTCTGTTCACTTTTATTGTTATGATTAAGTAAGTTTGGACGCACCACTGATTAGTGTGTGCTATTGTTGTAAAAGCGAGTGCCAATAAAAACTGAACTGAACTAAACAGTACATGTCCCCTACCCAGATTTTCCTATGAATTCGCTCTCGATATGTGATAAGTACCGTATAGGCATGACCCTTCAGACCGTATCACTTCGTTCAATATAGGCCTACTATGAGATTCATATAACCAAGGTTGATATTAGGCCTATATAGCATCACTTAGTTACATAGAC